>NW_001834583.1:0-33871 GCF_000150035.1 Vanderwaltozyma polyspora DSM 70294
ACAACAACAACAACAACAACAACGTTCCACGTAGATGTAAAAAAATGGAAAAAAAGGTTGTGAAGTTGTGTTAGTATAGTAATACAAATCGAGAAACTGGGATACCGATAACTTTTAGTATTGACCAGATCTTAAAGGGTTAAGTGAAGGGGAAGGGGAACAAAGGAAGTATGATTAAGCAAGGGTAGCGTTATACAATTCCTTTTCAGATTCGTATCTTTTTTTATCAGCTTCAGCTTTTGCTTCGAAAGGTACTTTATCTTCAGGAGTTAAAGCTTTCCATTTTTCACCTAAAATTCTACCAACTTGACCAAAGGAAACATCAGGGTTTTCAGCTCTTACGATATCTCTTGTTTCATTAGCGAAGAACATGTAAGCAGACAAAGCTCTTTTTGGAGCATTTGGGTCCTTCTTTCTTCTGGTAGTTCTCTTCTTTGATTCTCTTGGGGCAGCCATTTGTTTAGAACTTGAAATTAAAATAAATACTGGTAGTGATGTACTTGGGTTATTTAGAATTGCAGTTATAATTACAATAAATTACAATTACAATTTTACAACAAGAAGCAAAAGTAAAACTAAAACTAAAGTTAAAAATGAAAATGCAAACCACAATTGAAACAAACAACAAACACTAAAGACAGTTAAAGAATTACAAATACATATATCCTTAAATAAACAAACAAACGATAGACTTAATTACAATTTAATCAACACTCTAGCATTCACCAAACCAACCTACAGTTACTATTCCATAACCTACTATCACTGACATCGACATCTCTGACACCAATACCAATACCAATACCAATACCATACTTAGCATTACTATTACTATTACTATCACTATCACTATCAGTTTTACTATTAGTATTACTATTAGTATTACTATTAGTATTACTATTAGAGTGTGTATAATCTGTCTATTACACATACAATAATAAAATTCAAAATTAGTTGGGAGGTCAGTTTAGTATGGGGAGTTTAGTATGGTTGCTGGTTGCTGGTGGTTGGTGATACCAATCTGCCAATCGTATTTCGGCACAACAGAGACTAAGGGGGAAAAGAGAAGAAGAAAATTTTTTATTTATGTCGTGTTTGGTGATGTGCAATTTATGCGTAGGGTAATTTATCTGGTCACGTGTTTTGGTGGATTTATATCCAACTATATCTACATCTATACAATCACTCTACTCGTCCACGACTAAATATTATGCCTATACACTAATGGGTTCTCTTTATTAACATTATTATTTATATTTTTTATATATGTATGTATATATACAGGTAACTATGCACTCGAACTGATGATATCACTGGTCGTCTGTCTTCGAGAGCATCTTGTCGTAATGGGGAAGGTACTTTTCTGGTCCAAATCCCTGTGTCTGTGCATACGCTCCAATCAACCTATTGCTGTAATGCAACTTGGCCACACATCGGTCAATACACTCCATCTCTCCCTTGTTCAATTCCGTCTCTCCATACCCTTCATGCGGTATACACTTCTCTAAACAGCCCTTCAGTATATTGTTGAACGTTTGATTCATAGCATCAAATTGAACTTCTGCTACTTTAAGTCTCTCTTCTGATACCTCTTGTCCTCCTGAAGGATTGAAAAAATATGACATCTTCTGCTTACAAAACTGCTCTGGACTATCTCCCGGTACACATACAAACACTCTCTCCCTCTGCTCTTGGATCAAAACTCTAATTTTAAACTCAACTTCTTATCTCATCCATATATACCTTCACCTGCCTCATTTATTATAATTTTTGCACGCTTATTAAATATCTTTTTTTTTCTTTTAGGAAAAATACTCAAATATATAATATACATCGAATTGAAAAAGAAAAAAAAAGATTGAAGTTACTACCTCATCTCATCTCTTTTCTTTAGCGGTAAACTATATTTTGGTTCAATTATCTAGATATCTAATTCATATCAAAACAACATCCCCACAGTGATCCTACTGAAAATACAGCTATCATGAGAGTCCTGATCACTAACGATGACGGTCCTCTACATGATGAATTCTCTCCATACATTAGACCTTTCTTACAAACATTAAAAAAATTCCATCCAGATTGGCAGATTACTATTTGTGTACCTCATGAACAGAGGTCATGGATCGGTAAGGCTCATCTTGCTGGTAAAACTTTATCTGCAAAGTTTTTATATTCAAGAATCAATGCAAACGACAATAGTTATATAGGTCCATTCACTCACCCACAATTACCTTTGAAGGATTCAAAACTGCCACGTAATTCTTATAATAATGATTTAAGTTTCGACGACCATCTAGAATGGTGTCTACTAGATGGTACCCCTGCATCTTGCTCAAATATTGGTTTACACCATTTGATGGATCACAAATTTGATTTGGTCATATCGGGACCAAATGTGGGTAGAAACACTTCTGCCGCTTACATCACATCCAGTGGTACCGTAGGTGCAGCTATGGAATCAGTCATTGCAGGCAATACAAGGGCAATTGCTTTGTCCTGGGCTTACTTCAGTGGTATGAAAAATGTGAATAATGAATTAATGGAAATCGCATCAACAAGATCCTTACAAATTATTAACCATCTATTTAACAATTGGGATGAGAAAGTTGATCTTTATAGTATCAATGTTCCATTGGCACCTACTTTATCAACAGAAACTAAAGTACACTACGCACCAATTTGGGAAAACAGATGGTCTTCTATTTATACTACCGCCCAAATTCATACCACCTTGCAAAACCAAGAAATTGAAGATGGTTCTGAATTACATTCAATCACTTTCGACTGGTCCCCAGTTTTCAACACTTCTCATTCAAAGCATCAACCTCATGACCTGTTAACTGACATGGCCATTATTGAGAAAAATGAAATTAGCGTCACTCCCCTACGAGCAACTTTTAATAGTGTCTCTCATTTGATGGGAGAGTTAGTCCTAGATGAAGTAAAGGAAAATAAGGAAAATAAAACTAGTCCAAATGTAGTAGTATCAATTGATAAATCTGAGTATATTTATAACCCACTTTCCCAGGCTATCGAAAGATATTTACCTCAAACTCATATCATATCACAGATCCCTAAGGATTCAAGATCACTAGTATTTCATTACGGTGACTACGAACAACTAGATCTAGAAAGATTATTGGAGGATCCCAAGACTTATAGTGCTAATTCCTATATCTATAGAAAGGCTTTAATCAGAAAACACTATCTTTCAGAGACAATTCACACCTACAGAGTTAAACATCCTGAATCAATTTTAAGCAAGGCTTACTTGGAGTCCTTCACATTAGATTTGGATTATGCTGAGTTTTTGGATGATTCTTTAGATGAAAACTGGGAATTGAGACAAGAATTAGAGAAAGAAAATAGGTGGTGGATTGTTAAGCCAAGTATGAGTGACAAAGGACAAGGTATTAGGGTATTCAAAACTATTGATGATCTTCAGTCAATTTTTGACTCCTTTGATGAAGATGATACTGATGATGAAGATGTCGAGGTTGATGATAATAAAATAATAATCTCCCAATTACGTCACTTTATTGTACAACAATATCTAAGTGACCCGCTTTTATTACCTTCAATGAATAACAAAAAATTTCATATAAGATGTTATATTACTTGTAAAGGTGATTTAGAAGTGTTTGTTTATGACAGAATGTTAGCTTTATTTGCTCCAAACGAATATCATAGACCAAATGAAATTGATTTTGATCCAACTGATATTAAAAACATTGCATGTCACCTAACCAATACTTGTTTACAATCAGATTCACAACAAAAGGAAATTTCGGTGATGGAATTCTCAAAATTAGAAGATATTCCAGATGAGAATAAATCAAAAATTATCAACCAAATACATGAAATTGCTCGTGAAGTATTTTTGGCAGCAGTAAGCGTTAACAAGATAAATTTCCAACCCTTGCCCAATGCCTTTGAAACATATGGTGTTGACTTTTTGGTTGACAGTTCTTATAATGTTAAGATCTTGGAAGTCAATGCATACCCAGATTTCAAACAAACAGGTAATGAGTTGAAGGGACTAATCGATGAACTATTTGACAACATTGTGAATTATTGTATTGCTCCATTTTTGGATGAAAAACATGATCCTCAAGTAGCATCGAAGTATAGTAGTTTCAACAGAGTTCTTTCTCATAACTCAAATGAATGGTAAATGTTCTTCACCATAACCTAATGAATATACAAAAATTTACTATAAAACATAAATATCATATCTAATACCTTTTAAAGCATAGTTATATAAACTATTAATTACAGCCCGAATACCAATATTTTGACCAAATCATAGTATTGAGCTTCAGAACTCATTATATATACTAATATGGGTTTATGATTATGTTCAAGTGGCCTCCTCTTCTTCTTCAGCGTCTTCGTTTAATGGATTCTCATCTTCCATCGATCTATTAGTTGTTGCGCTAATCAAACCTCTTTTAACCACTCTTAATGCATTTGGGACAGTGACGCCTTCTTCTTGGATACCTGAATATTCCTTACTCCATGCATATATCCTTTCCTTGATTCTATTAGCTTTCACGAGAAAGCCTCTAATTTTTTGTAAATTCCTTATAAATTCTTGATTTCTCTGTAATGCTATCTGGGTTAATTGTCTTGCTGTTTCTAGTTCCTCTGCTATTTGAGGCGAGTCATAGTTAGGTATTTGTGATAGTAATTCTTCAGCACTATTTATACTAGGAAGGGCAAAAAATTGGTCGACTTCTTTCGAGTCTTCTTCCTTCTTCTCTGAACTTTGTTTTGAATTTCCAGGAATGTTATTTTCTATATTAGAGCATTCATCTTCATCTGGCAATTCTAAATTATGATCATATTCTGGTAGTTTTAAATTCTTTTCATATAGTGGGCCATGGATATCACCCAAGAATACTTCCAACAATTTCGAATACTTTATCACAGAATCCTGTTCTTTCTCAATCAATAATATAGACTGCAGAGCCAATTCGTTTAAGATCTTGCTCTTGAATATTCTCAAAAGCGGACTTTGTTGATAAATATCACTCAGAGATGAAATAGGTATCAACATTTTTCTCACATCAACAATATCATTCAAGTCATCATCATCATCAACATTTATATATGGGTTTTCATTTTTATCTTCAACGAACTTGGGATTAAACTTCATACGTTTCCTTTGAAGTAAATTATGTTCCGAACCATTATAAAACACACATTCTTCATCGATTGGTTTTGAATTATTTAAACTTCTTTTTGTTATAAGTTCACTTTTTTGTAAGAGTTTATTACCTCTATTAGTAGTCACACCATTAACCTCTGGATATACTATACTCCCATCCAATGATCTTTTCAAAGGAGGATAGTTACCACATTTATCTCTAATTATCTTCCTAGAGAAAGAATCAGTAAGATTCTTCTCATCTTTAAGAATTTTTTCGGCCTCTATAGTCATTATCAAATCACTTCTAAAGAGATTAGTGTTCTTTCAGCTTATGAATAATAAGTGATCCCAGCTACTTTCTTTTAAGATACTAGACATTCACATCAAACATAATACCCAACAAATAGAGTTGAAAAATATCAATACTAATCTTTTAAGAACTATATATCACCTCTTCCAATTCCTCAGTAATCCTAAAGGAACAAGAACCTTTAAAGTTTCATCACTTCAAAAATTATTTGCTTTGTTAAGAATAAAATATCCAAAATCACGTGATAACATATAATATAGAATTGATGAAGTGTCATTAAATACCATGTATATGTTTAGATATGTACTTGAGAGAAGATACATGTAGCAATTGACAGATATATATGAGGACTTATTGACGATGTATATCAATTCGTACCTTTTCGATTGGGTATATCTCTAATTAGGGCTTGATAGGGTAAGAATTATAAATAAATTATCAATAGAACGAAAGAGAAAGTTGGAATCTACGAGGTGAATAAAGTGCCAATGCACACCATTTAAATTGGAGATTATTAATTCAAACAGGAGTGCAAATTTTTTTACTTGAAATTAACTAACACTAGTCTTTACAATTCATCCAAAGTTCATGGTTAATGAACTGCTTGATCATTATTGTAATTTAGTGGTTTCAGTAATGTCAGTTTAATGATGATTTATCTGGAAACTCAATTTCATTGTAAAAGTTAAAAATTCATTATTAAACAAAAATTCAATCTATTTCCATACAATCTTAAATCAAAATTAGGTTGGAATCTAAAACGTTATACAATATTCTCATTATATTCCTTTATACTTCATGCTATTTTCGATTGATTGATGATGAGAGAAACCCTACTTTATAATGACACAAAGTGATAGTAATTGATATGTTAAGGACAATACATTTCCATAGGGTGTCCTATATATTTATTTATAAACTAGGTAGTGGTAAAAGTGTATTGAAGGTTAGAATTGATATGAAATTTGGCAATAGTTTCCCATCTACTGAGGTGTTGACAGATCAAGTCACTCAAGAAATGTCAGACAATATATCACAATTGCAGTCCCAGAAGTTTGATTGGAAGAACTACAAATATTCGTCTGGGTCTGATCGGATAAAGCAACTGCTACACTCTCAGCTCGATAAAGCTCCTAGTGTAGATGATACTCTACCCAGAACAGTCTATGAAAGTGTTAAATTTAGCCTTCCTGGTCGATATGAAGTGATCCAAGTTTTAGGGAAGGGCTCATATGGAACAGTGTGCTCTGTAAGAGATAAGAAAAACCCATCAAATCCTTATTCAATTGCTGTCAAAAAAATTACTAATATCTTCTATAGAGAAATTTTGTTAAAGAGAGCCATTAGAGAATTAAAATTTATTAATTATTTTAGAGGTCATAAAAATATAGTAAGCTTAATCGATATTGAATTAGTAACAGAAAAGCCATATGATGGGCTCTACTGTTACCAGGAATTGATTGATTATGATTTAGCCAAAGTAATCCATTCTTCAGTTCAGTTAACAGATTTCCATATCAGGCATTTCTTTTATCAAATTTTATGTGGTATAAAATATATCCATTCTGCAGATGTTATCCACAGAGACTTGAAACCTGGAAATATACTTTGTACATTAAATGGTACTTTAAAGATTTGTGATTTTGGTTTAGCAAGAGGTGTGGCTCCAAAATATTTTGCAGCTAATCAATCTAGACATGACATTACGAACTACGTAGCAACGAGGTGGTATAGAGCACCAGAACTAATACTATCACAAAAAATGTATGATAAGTCAATCGATATGTGGTCTGCTGGATGTATATTAGCTGAATTTTATGGTAGAAAACCCAAATTCATGGGTAAAGATTCTATGCATCAAATTTATGAAATTATCAAAGTTCTTGGTTCACCTTCAAAAAAATTATTAAGTTCATTTGGATCTATTAAAGCCTGGAACATGTGTAACTCAGCAACTCCACCTCATAAAAAAGTAGAATGGAGAGACATTTACCCTTTTGCATGTCCTGATGCAATAGATTTACTTGATAGATTATTAAGATGGGAAGCTTCAGATCGACTAAAAGTACAAGAATCAATAGAACACCCTTTCCTGAATGAGGTCAGACATCCAGAAGATGAACCTATTTGTCCATGGGGTGCCTTTGATTTTTCATATGAAGAAAATTTGACTTCAATGCAAAGACTTCGTGAATATTTAATCAATGAAGTTTCACAATTTAAGGAAGAGAGAAATTGTAAGCTTTCAACACCACATGTCTACAAAAATATCACTATCATTGAAGAACCTGAACAATTGTAAAATAAATATATAAATAAATAAATAAACAAAATTCAAAAACTCTTAAGAAATAAAATACACAGTGTAATTCAAATACATAAGCTAACAAAGATGATCTTAAAATGTTGACATCAAGTAAAAATAAAAATTGGTATAAAACAAAAAGTTGAAATAAATTGGCAATTCTTAGTTTAATAGTTGTAATAATAAGTTTAGTAAAGAGTGAGAGTGATATATGTTTTAAATATGGTTTAATGAATTACTGTCATTCTAATACGGTTTGAGACAGCTGCCAGCATTGAAATATACAAATCACGTGAACAATAAGATCATCGTGTACGTGCCAACTTTCCCAAAATATTGAAGTTTTCCCTTTTTAAGGTGGAATCCACCTTGAATATAAAGAACCAACTAGATATCAAACAGATCCAGATTGGTAAGATCTGATCCAAAAGAGAGTTATAAGAGCATATATAATCAATCAATTGCATAATTAACTCAAGCATTCGTTTTTGTGTTTATTTTGAAAGTTAGCAGATTTGATCTTTGCTAATATTTGGCTAAATAAATAATTTTAAAAAAGTTTTGATTACAACTAATAGAATATATTATCAATGGATCATTTAGGAGTGAATCAACAGTCCAGAAGAAGGAGAGCTCTTTCGGTTAATACCTATACAAAGGCCCAACAACATACAATGTCTAATTCATTGGACAATTTGGATATGGATTTGGCCCAGGTCCAATCGCAATGGCATAGAATTATCTCAAATGATTCAAATCCTTTAGAATTAGCATTGAAATTTTTAGATGAAACTTCTGTGGGGTTGGGGCATAGATATACAGAATTTAATCAATTAAAGAAACAAATTGGTTCTGATCTACAAGCTGCAGTCAATGAACATTATCAAGCCTTCAATAGTAATGTAGCATCGTATAGTGTTGCTGTTGATTCCATTACTGTAGCTCAGAATAATGTTTATAATGTTAAGAAATCTGCAAGTGAGGCAAATAAAAAAATTACTACCCAAAAGGGTTCATTACAAGAATTGAATGAAAATACTATGAAACACACTCAGATGATCGATATATTATCTGCAATTGAAGGTTTACTCACAATTCCGGAAAAAATTGATGATCATGTAAGAAGAGAAGAGTATAGAGAAGCACAAAGGTTACTTGAACAAAGTCTTCTTCTTGCAAATAATCATAATCTGTGGTCAATGCCATCATTATTACCAATTAAGCAACAATTAGAAGTCAGTGAGCATAATTTGTTCCAAAATATGATTGAAGAAATTCATGATATAGTCTACTCTAAGAACTCTGTAGATATCCTGAGTAAAAATCTTTTGGGAAATTTTGATATTTCAAATTCTGGATTCACTAGTTTAGAAAGTTATTTATACAATGTCGTCAGTGTCGATATTATTCAACAATCTGAAAATATAAATTTCAAACTAGAAAAGGCAATAAAACAAATAAAGAGCATAAACCCAACTCATTTAAAGTCTACACAAATATTGATAGAAGAATCATCGGATTATGATAAACTTTTTAACTTTTTATGCTTGATAAATGATCTTAATAAGTTACCGCTGGCAATGAATATTTTATTGGATAGATCAAAGAAAGAATTACACAGTATTGTTATAAACAGTAGTGAAGAATTGCATTCCAAATACCCATCTTTGTTAAAAATGACATCTTCTGTCTCCTTCGAGAGTGATTTTGGTATATCTATGAAAAATACCCTTTCTATAATCATGAGAGAATGGTTTTGGAAAATATTTATCAAACTACTAATTGCAATTCAAAGACATAGAATTATTTATGAGTGCGTAGCATCTTTACAATTAAGTACATCTGCGAACGTATCATATAGGTTTGATAAGATATGGACAAAATGGCTAAACGAAGTAAAACTATTATTGGAAAAGTATTTAAACAATCCGACAATTTCCAATACAAATTCAATTCGTAGAAGAGGTATGAGTGTAAATTCAAATCATTCTAAAACCAATATGCAGCTTTTCTCTTTACAAAATAATTTAGATGGAAGTACAATAGCAAAAGAACATTCTCATGAATTGAAGTCATTACTAAAGGATATATTTCCGGGGTTTTCAGTGCCTGGTAATGTAGATCTATCATCAGTTTATATTGATGAAGAATCCTTTGAAGAAGAAGAAGCATTGATACAACCATCTGTATTTAATATGAAAATGATGTTGGAACCATGTTTATTATTATTCCAAGCTACTTCAAATATTCTTCCTAATGAAATGTTAGAATATTCTATTCCTTCAATGAAATTCTTAGTTGATTACATGGATAAAAAATTCTTTCCAAGGGTAGAAATGACTCTAAATTACCTTTTCGAGACTAAATTTTTAATGAATAGCAATTACACATTTGAATTGAACGAAGATAATCAAAACGTATTTAAATCAGCTATCGATTTTCGTAATTTCTTCTTCAATATATTGTTTGTTATGCATACAACATATTCATATAGAAACAAGATTTGTTCTGCAATTATTAATTTATTATCGAAATATCAAAAAAATTGCCAAGATATCTTCCAAAAGTTACTTGGGGTTACCAATGACGATTTTAATAGAAAAGTAGTTGGCATTTGGTTAAACAATAAAGAATTGATGGGAATTGAGGAAGAATTTTTAAAGGATGAAACTCAATCTCTTTCATCACAGGAATCTGCTTTGTTATTTAATGTCAGTAATCAAACTTTGAATAATGGCAAAGGAATAGAGAAATCGGATATATTGAACAACGTGGATTTGGATGCTGTTTTGCATTTCCTGAATTCTGTAATGTGGATAAATGAATGGCTGCCAAAATTAAGAAAGGTCATTCCTGTAGATGAAAATTCTCAAATAGAAAAAATTGATGCTGAGAAATTAAGAAGTGAGTGGTCGTTGTATGAGTCCGTAGAGTTGTCTACAATTGTAAGATCCAGTACCATCAGGCTTTCAATGGATGAGAAAACCGCTACTATCTTTGACAAAATTACGGATGACTTCAAAATGTTACAGTATAAACTATTAACAGCATTAAGATTCGATCTAAGAATACGATGCATTTATTATATCAACAAATTGTTCCAAACGAGCAAAGATTGGAATCCTGATGTTGGTAGCACTGAATTAGATCAAAATATAGCATTATTAATATCCGATATTAGAATGTTTGAAAGTAAGTTGAAAAATAATGTACCTGAAGACACTAGAGAACAAATATTTAGAGGCATTGATAGTATTAACAATTTCAGCTTTATCAATGGGGCAAAGTCAATCTCCATGATAAATCAAAATGGTATCAAGAAAATGTCAAGAAATATCAATTATTTACAAAATGCTTGTAGAAATGTATTTGGAAACCCATCTACTGTAGATATGAGTGGTTCGTTGTGTTTTTACACGTTATGCGGTTCCACCGAAGCGGAGTTGTTTAAAGCTATTGAAGGTAAGCAACTAGAGTTTTGTAATAAAGATGATTTAAAGACAATATTAAGATTAATTTATGGAGAGGAACTGCAGAAGAAAGTCAAAGTTCACAATAGTACTCATAGGAGAATATCATCGCTACCAGGTACAAAGAGATTCGATGAAGCCAACAAAAAGATAGATGATTTGAAGATAAAAGCTTGAAATTAAAACTCTATCTCTACCTATTTAATCTTAATATTCATATTTAAGTATTTATAAAAAATTTGTAGATGATTCAAAATATGATAGATCGATTTTTAGTTAAAGTCCATTTCTAGATCATCTCTTAAACGTTTGAAAAGTGACTATATTTTCAAGGTCAATATTAAAATTTCTTGTCAAGCTGCTCTTAGCTTCCAGTAAAGGCGAAACTATAACAATATTTAAAAACAGATCTAATTTGAACTAAGAATGATATAATCTAAGAACTAAAAGTTATAAAGCTATGTACATGATAGCCAAGGGGACTTCAATCTCATGATATGGATGATAGTTCATTAATTTTAATTGAAGATAGTGATGATATCAGGATCATAGAAGAGGATCAACGTATAAGGAAAGCGCATAATAATAACGAACCAGTCCAGTTAATAATCACATCCTCTTCTCAATCATCTAACAAGACTAAAATAAATCAGGATTGTCATAATTCTGAAGATATAAAAATAAATGAGGTTAATCATTCTTTTGAAGTAATTGCTCCTTTCATCGAAGATGATTTGAGTGAGTTAGATAGTATTTCCAGTGCCCTTGATTATTCAGGCATAACAGATGAATCACCCAAAACAGTAGTAAAAAGAAATCTATTTGTAATGGATACTAGTTTAGATGATGATCCAACAAATAATTCAAGTAGCGGTATTGATATTTCAACTAGACAGGCAACCAAGAAAAGTCTACAATCACTGGCTAATCGATGGGGAATAAAATGTGATAGAGTCTCTGAAAGTAAAGCTAACCAAGTTCAGGGATCACCAAGAAAGAATTCTTCCCCAAAAAAGAAGCAAAAATTATTTTCAAGTCAACAATTGAATGAAAATGCCACTTCTAGCCAAGCGTCTCGCAATATATTCAACCAATGCCCATTATCGTCGCCAGTTTCGAATAGTTTGATAGAATCTTCAATTCGAGATGGCAATAATCAGGATACGCATCAAACTAAAGATACTAATATAAATGAAGAGAATGTTAAGAGTAATTCAATCATTGAATTATCAAATGAATCAAAGAATAGCTTCATGGGAGAAGATTTGGCGGATAGTATAATAGAAGCCACCTTGACCAGCATCCTAGAAGATAACGAAAAATTGCCTGTACTTTCTACCCCATCAAAATCTAAAAGATGCTATAATGCAATTCAGAATGAATCGTTTAATAATGAGAAAATTAGACTGATAATGAGATCTCACTCTATGCCAGAAAGTTTTCAAAATAGGGTTGATTCGAATAATAATGACCATTGCCATTTGCATGGTTACATAGTGCGTGGGAGTAGCTATACAAGGATTGAATCTGAACAATTAATAAAACGTTTTCTAACGGAAGAGAAAGAAGCATTTAAAAGAGTAAATCAAACATATAGAGATAATGAGAAGGCAAGATCTGAGATAATTTTGGAAATTCCATGCTCAATATTAGAAGAGTTTGAATCGGTATGTCCTAATTTAAGATCATTAGTGGCTCCAGCAACTCTACAAACCGGCGACTCGGGAAATATTCCTCTAATCAGATTTTTAAGGAAATCTGATAGTGTTTATGATTTCAATAACGATATTTATTATCCAGATCAATTTAAAATATTGGATGAAAAAGTCTACATATTATATTATGATGCATTTAATTTTTTCAAACAATATAGAGAAAATAAACGTAAGTTATTCAAAGATATCAGATTTTACATAAAAAGCAAGAAGTATATTATTTTGGTTCTATATGGATTATCCCAGCTAAAGAGAGATCTTGATAACTTAGAAAATAATAAATATAAGGCACGAGTTAATGAGCATCTGTCAAAGTCACCATTAAAGTCACCAACAAAAAAATCTAATCAATCTAATCAATCTAAGAAAACAGAGAAATTACAGAATTTGAATATGAGAAGTAATGACATCGAACAAAGACTTCGTTTAATTGATCGATTATGGAATGTTAAAATTCATACAGTTAATTCACATATAGATTTTCTTAATTCTTTACCAAATCTAGTTTCATTAATTGCCAAGCAACGGAATGACCCTACAATTCGTTTTATGAGGTATGCTCATTTGAACGTCAGATCCAGTAAGGATAGAGTCGATGCCTTAAAGAAGGTTTTAAATCAAATTGGACGAATGCCAGAATTAAAAGCTGAAAGCATCACTAGAGAATACAAGGGCTTTCAAACCCTATTAGATGATTTTAAGAAAGGAGAGCTGAAATCTGGTCCTGATGGACGCCATTTAATGTCAGAGGCTATGGAAAATAGGTTATATAAACTGTTTCTCTGTCGAGATCCAGACGCATCTATAGAATAAGGAACACATTCCAATTATTTTATTCTCATACGCTTAATAAATTGCATTTTACAAAAAGTACTAATTTTATTTTATAGATTGATGATAATTTTGTTAATAATTCTGTTTTATTAAAATTGTGGACTAAATATTTTGAAGATATAAAGATACATTAACAATTGTTCTTTAAATGCTTGAGGTATACGCCATTCAGGGTCTCATTGGAAGAGAGATCCCTCATAGAAATATAATTTATAATACATACTTTACAGCCAAGTAATCATCTTCATTCAATTGATCTTTGAATTGTTCGATATTCTTGAAACCGGTTCTTAATTTTTCCAGTTCACTTTCAGTAAACTGTATTCTTGCAGTTATTAGCTGTGACAAAAAATTCAATACTCTATCTATAATATTTAAATCATCTTCAGTATTCAAACAATCGATTGAAGCCTCTAATACGTTATCCTCTCTGATAGTCTTAATTATACTTTCAGTAATTTCCATTGTTGTTAAAAATGCGTTCAATAAGGAAATTGCTCTCATCTTAAATTTTGTGCTTGATTTAGAATCGTGTAATACTGGAGGAATAACATCCAAGCCGTTTTCTGCTAAGAATTTTTCTCCAATGTCTTTATGATTTCTTATAACATTTGATAATGCGTATAAAGCTTTAGTTCTAACAGATTCAGGTTCTTGTGAGTTTTGTACTAAAACAATTAACTTCTTCAAAGAACCGTCGTATTTGGCAAAATTTTCTTGTGAATTCACATTGTTTTGAACTGCAGTACCAATAATAGATAAGGTAGCACTACGTAATTCAGATTCTTCGCTGTCTAATAATTTAAGTATTGGATCCCAAAGTTTCATATTTTCGATATTATTAGCATTATCCAAATTTTCAATCAACATTTCAAAGTTATCAATAGCGACTAATCTATTTTCTAAATCTGCTTCTTCATTTATTGCGACAGCCATAGCTTCCTTCATTAAAGTTGGATCATCTGGACCTCCACCACCGAACAACTGAGCCAACATCTTAGGATCTGGCTGACCGGCCCTCTCCATAGCCTCCTTATCACCTTGAGCATTAGCAATTGACCAATGCAATAATTTTTCCATTCTCTTCAATTAATTTCCAAATAACTTTAACTAAAGTCTAATTTACTTTATCTTGTAAACTTCCAAACCAAATCGAATGAGATCAAACCAGTACTGAGCACAGAATCACAAACTACAGATGGATTCAACTCAAATGCTTTTATATATACCTTAAAGTTTCTTTATAAATATATAATCACATCTTCTTGTAGTTTAATTATTACAGCTTCTTTTTAAAAGAAAGTTCGAGAAGTTTCTATGGAAAAATGCCAATAAGAACAATTAGCGATGAGGTTAAATAAATAGTGATTAAAGGATGGTTTGAGATTATGAAATGTAAAAGGATGTTGAAGAGTTATCTAGGCTCATTCTGGTGTTGTAGTTTGTTTAAAATAATTAGGAATTTGTTGGTGTAGGTTTTTGAATCTCTAAATTTGGAGTCTAATTGATATAGATACGTAATAAGATGTCATCGGAACACGAGACACAGGCTACTGATTCGATATTTGGTCAAAACAGAGCATTTGCATTATCTGATTCTTTAGTCAATCCAGATGTGATAACATATTTGAATCAAGTGAGAGAAGAGGCTATTCATACTAGCGCTATTTCTGTTCCAAAAAGTCGACTTGTCTCTAATTCAGTTGAATTAAAACATATGGCAGAAATGTACGATGATGATCAAGTCGAATTAATTGAAACTGGTCCAGAAACAACTTCAGAAACGTTGGTGATCACAAATTCTGTAGAGTTGTCCGATTGGTTTCAATTCGTTAGGAAACAGATTTGGGAAGAAGGGTATATATTTGAAGGCTACGACGACGAGACTTTAAATCTACTATTAACTTATTTAAAAAGATATTTACAGGCCTTGAAGGAGAAGAGAGGTATTGTAGTTCATTTGTTGAACATCTTAGCTAACCTGACAGAAATCACGTCGAATCATGATGATGAGGAATATAATATTGATGTCGAGTGGTGTGAAACCATATTGAAAAAACTTTCCAAGACTAAAGTTAGAAACTTACAAGAGTTACAACATTTTGTCAGAAGCTCTTATAAATATACACCCATGGGATTCAAACAGTGGTATCAATACATAGAACAGAATGAACCGTCCCATTCAATTTTTAAAAATATAGTTAATGAAACTAGTATTTGGGTACTTGTACAATATTTCTCCAAAGAGTGGACTAAAGATATAGCATCATATAAGAGACCCAAAATTGCAGACAGAATGGGGCAATGGTTGTTCTACGTGCTATTACATCTTCCAACAAAGCTGACAGCTGAATACACTAGTGAATTAAGAAATCTAGGGAAAAAATGTCAAAAACTATTATCAAAAGGTTCAAAATCTCCTAATCATAAACTGTCACTAACTGGAGAATTAAAAGATATTACGATTGAAGATATCCCTGAATTTGCCGACCCATTGGCCCTGACGCTGGCAGTAATTGCAGAATTTTATGGTCAACGAGATCTAATTGCTCTCTCGAAATAATTTACCGTTGAAGGCTTACTTTCAAATCATAGTTAGAAGCATAGTACACACACTAATCACACAAACAACTGATTTTATCAAGCATCAGGAGCATTACTTGTCTTCTGGCTGTTTTAACTCTGGTCATCTCATTTTGTCATTTTGATCTCAGTGAAAAAAAAAAATTCAAGGCTCTTAACTGCGGGAGAAAAGTTGAATTTGACTCATGATGCTAAATGAGATGAGATAAATCAAGTTTATATAAAACCATTGGTAAGGTTGGACTGTATTGATTGGATCTATCGATTAAGATTTGTGATACCAATTGTTGAGGTTTTGTGTTTCCTAAGTGTTTGGTTACTATTTCATCAATTTAGGTGAAAAATTTTAGGATCAAGGTTTAATTGAAAGTTATACCATTAGGAACATAATCAAGAATTGGTAAAAAGCTAATTGAAGTGTATCATAATTATTTGAATATTAATGTCTGAAGATAATCCCACTCCGCAATTGATAGATGACCTTGAATTACATCCAAATGATAACGCTAGAGTTTTCAAGGATTTATTAGGTGGTACTGCTGGTGGTATCGCTCAAGTATTAGTTGGTCAACCTTTTGATACTACAAAAGTGCGTTTACAAACCTCTACTACACCAACTACAGCTACTACTGTTATTCGTAACTTGATTAAAAATGAAGGTCTAAAAGGTTTTTATAAAGGTACATTGACGCCATTGGTTGGTGTAGGTGCTTGTGTATCAATTCAATTTGGTTGTAACGAAGCAATGAAAAGATATTTCCATGCTAAAAATAACGATGGTGCTTCAACTTTACGTTTACCACAATATTATATGAGTGGGTTTGTTGGTGGTGTGGTCAACGCATTTTTGGCTTCCCCTATTGAACATGTAAGAATTCGTTTGCAAACTCAAACTTCTTCTGGTGCTAATGCTGAATTCAAAGGTCCAATTGATTGTATTAAAAAATTGAGGGCACAAGGTGGATTGATGAGAGGTTTAGTTCCAACAATGATTAGAGAAGCACATGGTTGTGGTACTTATTTCTTAGTGTATGAGGCTTTAGTAGCAAGAGAAATTAATAAAGGTTTAAAAAGAACAGACATAGCAGCAACAAAACTTTGTTTATTTGGTGCATTATCAGGAACAACTTTATGGTTAATGGTTTATCCATTAGATGTCATCAAATCTGTTATCCAAACAGATAATATAAAGAACCCTAAATTTGGTAATAATATTCCTACCGTAGCCAGAAATATCTATAAGAGAGGTGGTTTAAATGCATTCTTCAAAGGGTTCGGTCCTACAATGTTAAGAGCAGCCCCAGTTAACGGTGCTACATTTGCAACTTTTGAATTGACAATGAGACTACTAGGTTAATAAAAATCAATTAACCACGACTATTCTAGTGGTTATACTGTAAACATATTATGGGCACAAAGTAAATATATATAGTTATGTGTATATATATAAGTATATTACATCAAAAGTCTTAAATAGTAATTGAACAATATGTAGATAAGAAGAAAATCCTCTATCTATTCATCTTCAAGTCTACGAAGTAAATAATCTACTTCTACTTCTTTGGTTATTGGAATAACAATTTCTTTGTATATTTTAACTAAATATTCTGGCGTTATTCTTCTCTCACCTTCTTTATTTGCTGGATCGACACCATAAACTTCAGCTTTCAATATCAATCTCTCCAGGATCTTTTCTTCAACAGCTGAATTTGTAATATTTTCCATTATACCATTTATATCTTTATCTTTGATCAATTTAGTATATAATGGGATGTCACTTTGGTATTTGGCCTCTGCAACAAACTTACCAAAGTGTATTCTTCTGCTTAAACTTTGTAGCAATTCAATGTCACAACCAGTAACTGAACCAAAGTTTTCCTCTTGATCACCTTGATACTTAGATATCAATGGTATAATTTTTTCGATATAAGTGTGCTTAATCTTATTATTGTAATTGACTTCAGATGCATAAGGTGCTAAAACTTGTGGGTAATGAATACTTGGTAAAATTGGATCTAAAATATGATCTGGAAAGAAGGGAGTTTCGTCAGGGGATTCGAATCTTCTCAATTGAGATTGGGTGATCTCTGCATGCATTAATGCCCAATCCAAGAATGAACCTTCGAAATTTGGGATTGTTAAAAGTTCATGATTTGGATCATAAACCGCAGGACAAGTTGGGAAATGGGACCTTTCAATGAACTTGAAGATAATGCTATCTTCCATTCGAACTAATTCATTTCTAATATTCTGTAAATCTAACACAGTTTCAGGTATAGTAAAATTCATAATAAGCAATTAGCAATATATTTAGCAGTTTGTTTCTTTATTCAATTATTGTAAAGCCAAAAGAAAATTCTGGAATTGTATGAAATATGTACTGTATAATACAAAAGATAATTCTTTATAAAGTTAAATTAGCAACCTATTTGAATACTCTGTTTATTCCTTGGGTCAGCTATTTAACACAATTGTCATTGAATTAAACAAGCATTGGCTTTTTATTAGTAGTTACTATGAATTTTAATAAGAGGTCAATTTGAATATGCGAAATTTATTGCGATGAGGTTAAGGTTTGAAGCAAGTAAACTACGATGTAAGATTATAAAGTATCCATTAGGTATGGAACTTTTCTTAGCTTTATGTTATCAGATCTCTTGAATTTAGTAATGATGGACAGCCCATGAATATTATTATTGATATATGTTTTTTATTTAATGAAATTTGTAAGAAACCAACCAGTTTCTTTTCTTGAATGAATATATTAAAAATCGTAACGGAATATATGTATTATGTGTGTCAGATGAGTTTTACCCATAGATTTGGATTATTAATGCATTATTTTTGTTTCTTTGGTTTTTCTAATTCTGCCAGAAGCTTATTGTTTTTTGCAACTTCTCTATCCAAATCTTCTTTCGTTCTAAACATTGAGAAAGTTCTAAACCATAAAAACCTTTTCAAACGAGACATTTTATCTGTATCGAGTCCATAGTTTGTATAAGATAGTATCAAATCTCTTTCTGAATCTTCTTGTGAAGGGGATTTCATATTAATTGCATCTTCTAATTCTGATAGTAACGCCACGCCTTTAACACATGCGTACAATGAACAAACAAAAATGCATAGTTGCCATATATTAAAAGATTCTTTCTCTCTATTTAATTCTTGAACATCATCCCAGGTTCCTGCACTCCAATAGGCGTATGTGTAATCAGATTGATAGCCATAACCATTACCATAATGTTTTGTAGAATATGCATTTGGATAATTGTGACGTACACAGCCATTGTTAACCCATCCTGATTTATTACAATCATATAAAAATTTTTTATCCTTATCTTTCAATATTTCATAAGCATGAGATATAAGTTTAAATCTTTCCAATTTTTCTTCTATACTTAATAATCTACTCTCTTTGCCTGACACATTTCTTAAGATATGTTTATTACATGACATATCAGGATGATAAAGCTTAACATATTTATGATAAATTTTTTTCAAACTCTTGTTATCCACGTCTGTACCTTTCAAATTAAAGATTTCATAAGGTGTTGGGTTATTATTGTTTGGCCATAATGAATCATGTAAATAACCTGGTTCACTGCCTGACTCAGAATGAAATTTTGAAATCAAAATTACCTTCCCACGATTTAAAATCACTCTCCTATCAACTTCAATGGGAATACGTCTAAGTGCAGTACTACAAAGCATTATCACAATATTATTATTGGCACTAATACTTCTAGTTCAACTTCTAGTTCCGTATGGTAACTAGTACCTTAGTTCAAAATTGACACTAACCCAGTAGTATCCTGTTTTTTTAAAATGTTAACTTGGGATATATCTTATCCACACAATAAATGAATAAATGAATAAGTAAATCAATCAAAGAGTATAAATTAAATCAATTTTATTAAATTACAAATAGTGATTTTAATTTATATTCTTCTAATCCTTTTTTATTACCTCTTTCTTTGTTAAAAACTGGTCATGAAATGGGATGAGCATATTACATACACCAGAATTTATCGCTCTGCTGCTATAATTGGCAGTATCCTCAAATAATAAAAAAAACGGTTTTGTCAAAAGATAGTTAAATTCACAAACCTCATATGCAGCAACAACAACAACAACGACAACAACTACAATAAATTCGATTGTAATAACAATTAAAATATGCAATATAATCTCAATTCAAACCTTTTTACCTCTTTATCCTATAAGAAAGAAGTACCTTAAATAACTCTTTTATCTTCTCTGTAATAACAGCCAATTCAATTATTAAGGAATCTTCAGTCAATACAAATAGTATAAACCTTAACAAACTTATATACTTGACCAGTTACAATGAACAATGATGAACTTTCCCCTCGTAAGAGTACCTTGGCCTCTTGTAATGACTTGTAATTCCTTTTATATTGTTGGCCTGGAGCAGGATCAGTTTCGGAGCAGTTTGTTTCTTGATGAGTTGATGAAGTTTTATCTCTTACTTAAATTAAAACCACTCAACTTGCAATTAAAAGATGGTTTCGAAACAGTTTTAATAGGTTAAGTATTGTTAATTGAAGGTTATATCAGGATTGTATCGAAGGTTTAGAGAGCTTTGTAATCTGGGTTAGGTAGTCAGTGAGAGTTCATTGTGTTCTTTTCAGTTTCTAATTCGTTTTTATAAAGGGGTGTTTTGCCTTTCTAGATCAAATCAAATATTGGTTAGTTTATGAGTGACTTTTGGGATAAGAACAAAGGGTCTATTGCCTCTGGGTTCAAGAGTGCTGGTAAGTATACTTATCAGGGTGCCAAATATGTGGGCAAATCAGGCTATAATGCCAGTAAAAATCATTATAACAAGAGTAAAGAACAAAGAGATAAAAGGGACAAGAAAAAGGGGAAGAAAAAGAATGGTGATGATGAATACAGTGGTGATGATAGTTATAGTGATGATGACAGTAGTTACTCAACTGCATCTATTCCCGTTAGTAGTATGAAAGATCCAAATTCATTTCCTCCTCCTCCATTAAAACCGCAGCAGGTACAAGCGACCTCTTCTTCTCATAGTGTGGAACAATATCCTGCTTCTGCAGGAGTTCCGCAACAGCAATTGAGACAGCTTCCTCCTCAACCAATATCTGCTACTCAGCAACCTGCTTGGCCCCAACAACCCGCTGCTAACCAATACGATGGTCAAGTTTCTGCTCCAGACCAGTCTCAAATGCAATATGGCGGACAAACTCAATATCAGCAACCTCCTGCTATGCAACAGCCACCTGCTATGCAACAACATCCTGCTATGCAACAACCTCCTGATATGCAACAACCTCCTGATATGCAACAACCTCCTGCTATGCAACAACCTCCTGCTATGCAACAACCTCCTGCTATGCAACAACCTCCTGCTATGCAACAACCTCCTGCTATGCAACAACCTCCTGCTATGCAACAACCTCCTGCTATGCAACAACCGCCAAATATGGTAGGACAACCTAGTAATCAATTTCAATTACCAGAGCCTCAACAGCGTCAAACTCCCCCACTACCACCTGTTACCTCTCAGCCATATGGGGAGGCTCAAAACCAGGCTCAAAACCAAGGACAATTTCAAGCAACACCATTGTCTCAATTACAAAACATGCAACAGGAGGAAACGACTCGTTCTGTACCTAATGCATACGATCCCCAGCAAACCTATTCCCAACCGCCTTCTATTCCTCAGAGGCATACTCCACAACCAGTTGTTAATCAGGTTCAGTACCAGGAATCCCAGTCTTCTATACCGCAAGTTAATCAAGATTATTATGGACAACAGCCAGAAGTAAACCAACAAAACAATTTGATGAATCGAAGCATACCTCCTCCTATGCAACAGCAACCGCCTATGCAACAGCAACCACCTATGCAACAGCAACCACCTATGCAACAGCAACCACCTATGCAACAACAACCACCTATGCCACCACGAGGACCATCACTGGCTGCTCCAGCTTATGGCGGAACGCCTAATATAAATGCCAATGCTCAACTCCCAGCTTCATCTGGTATTACAGTAAAACCTTATAATCCAGATGAAGTTCAAACAAGAGAGCCGTTGGCACTTAAAGTTGATATTGGTAATCTTCCTCCACCTCCTACACATAGAGATAGAGGGACAGAAACTCGTCCACCTTCAGAACCAAAGCCATCTCCTGCCATTAGAAATCCGATTAGCGCAGTACCAGCTGTTTCCAGAGCCTCGACTCTTGATTCATCATCTGTACCTGTAAATTCAATACCGGCTCATCAAAACCAACCGATTTATATGCAAGACAATTCTTCTAGCGTAGAATCGTTCCCTGACGAAGAAACCTCGGATTTCAATAATCTTCCGCCACCACCACCTCCAAACCGCCGTGTCACTGAGCAAAATCTGGAAAAGTCGGCTAAAAGTTCTACAATTGGCCAAGAACAACGTAATGATTCTAAGACAGAGCCACCAAGAGCTGCAATTGTAGGTTCTTTTAATTCAAATCCTACAATTAATTTTGAACCACCTCCTAAGCCATTTAGGCCTGTTGTTAATTCTGACAGAAAGTCAGAAAGCCCTGTTCAACCGCAACCACTAGCTCGTTCAGCTAATGGTCCACCTGCTTTACCATCACGCCGTGGTACCCAAACTAGCTTTGAATCGCATCCCACACCACCTTCTATGGAAAGCAGCACACCAAGTCTTCCAAATAGGTTGAATCGTAATGAACCACCAATTGCAGAAAAACCAGTGTCGTCATTTCCACCTCCTCCAAAGCCATTCAGAAGAGTTGAAGCTGAATCACCTTCTCATTCTCAAGTTAATGATTCTAATAAGGAAAGCTCTGCGCCAAGAACACATAATTTCGGTAATGATGAGGATGAAGATATTTCAGCACCAGTAAAATGGAATCCTCCAGCAGAATTGTTGGAAAGGAAATCAGAAATCGATGTTAAAAAAGGCAAAAAGGCACCACCTCCAGTTGTTAAACCAAAACCTAAGAATCTTTCCTCTGTAAACAAGGTAAACCCTGAATATGAGGGCCATAAGCCAGTGGGTTCAATGAATCAAAATCAAAATCAAAATCAAAATCAAAATAGTTTAAACAGCATAACCGATGAACTAACACATGTCCACTTGAGAAAGACAGGAATTAGTTTGGAAGATGAAGGAAAGAAGTTTGGAGGTAATGACACTTCAATTGATGATATTCCTCCTAAATTTGAAAAGATAGAAACATCAAGGAAACCAAAAGCTCCACCAGCAGTTCCTAAAAAGAAAGATAGTATACGAGGTGCTCCACCACCAGTACCGGCAAAGAAGAAGAATTTGAATGCTACCCCTCAACCTCCTCCATCTAGACGTAATAATAATGTTAATAATGATAATGATGACGATGACAGCAATCCATTTGAAAAATATATGAGAGATGCTGTTCCTGCAGAGGAGAATAGACTGAGGAAGTAGGACGTTAATAAATTTAGATTTATTTTAAATAGTACATATATAATTATACAAGTTTGAATGAGACGTTTATTTAATTATTTGTTTGTTTTTGGGTTATTGAATGATAAAACAGATTAAATTAGTAGGTACATAACTGCTATATATACATTAATATATGTATATATTAATATATCAGGGTTGAGTGTCTGATTATCTAAATCTTGACACTTGGTATTTTTAATTTCTTCTTGCATCGAAGGAGAAAGATACTATTTGAAACACATATATAAGTCTATATATCGTTTTTCATTTTTTTAGATTTCATTCTAAAAATCGTAATTTCTTGGAATTAAAATTTAACGATATCTGAACTGAAGAAATGATGATGAAGTACCATTAAAATGAAATTTCTTGTAGTTCTTCTTTTAACAGCTACAAATATAAAATAATAATTAATAAAAAAAAAATCAATTCAAATCAAATCAAATCACATACAATAAAATAATATAAAAAATAATCTCCTAAAACTGAATTATTTTTTTTCAAAAATTATTTAGATAACAAAGCAGCAAATTGTTGAATATTGATTTCACCTGAACCATTGCTAACTTCTCTTAACATATCATCGACTTCAGCATCAGTTAATTTTTCACCGATGGAAGTTAAAACATGTTTTAATTCAGCAGCGGAGATTAAACCATCACCATTTTTATCAAAAACCTTAAAAGCCTCCAATAATTCTTGTTCGGAATCATTTGATTTTAATTGACGGGACATCAATGCTAAGAATTCACTAAATTCAATCTGGTTGTTACCGTTGACATCAATTTCATTCATTAGATCAGCAACTTCAGCTTCACTTGGTGATAAACCCAAAGATCTCATAACTGTAGCTAGCTCACTGGAAGAAATAGAGCCATTATTATCCTTATCAAACAAAGCAAAGGCTTCCTTGAATTCGGCGATCTGTTCTTCAGTTAAATTAGATGACATTTTATCCTTCTTGTTATTTGAGATAATTCAAAAATAGTATTAAAGTATTAAATTATTAATCTCCTATCTTTCTTTAAAATAAATAGAACTCCAAACTCAACCTGTTAACTTCTTCGTTATCAGAAAAGATTAGTAAACCAGTAAGTAAGATATAAGAACAAAAGAGATCAAGAGATCAAGAATCTTCCTAGACTGTATCCCATCCAATCCCCTCATATCCTATCGTATCCTTTATATCCTTTTCTCATCAATCTATCTCCATGTCTTGTCTTGTCTTGTCTTGATGGGTTTGGTTCTATCTGTTACGTTAACACACTTTTCCAACCTGTTTCTTTCGAGATATTTTCAAATTTTTTGATCCCTGAGACACGGTCACGTGGTTGTGTGTGTATATATATGTGCATCGAAGCCACGTGATTTGGTTCTGATCGGCGAGTGTTGGACAGGGAGGGTAACTGTATGAGTGTATGTGTGTGTACATACCGAGGTGCTCTGCTCTGTATATCTCGAACTCAGATTGGATACCGACCTCTGTCATCTCTTTGATGCTTTACTACATCCACTGGCATTCACAATATTACCCTACTATGCTCTATATATACATAAATATATACGTTCTAGCTAGCAAAAGTGCTCCTCAGGCGGAAAACATATGTTATCGTGTACGAAACGTCAGCAAACCCAACACGTCTTCAAGTGTGTTATACCAAGACTTGTGACAAGTTACGCTTGTTGAAAGATCTCTATTCTACTCTTCTCTTTTCCCTCTGAAATTAATTTCACTCGAACAGTTATCTGTTTTAGGCTTAGACATTCCATAAAACTTCAACAGTTTATCAAGATATCTGGCATCGTTATAATTCTTTAGTGTCTTCCTTTTGTTGCTACTCTCTAATTCATAGACCCAGAATTTGTAAAATTCTTTAGAATACAATTCAATGAATTCGTGTTCGGGAAGCAACACATCTCCATCTCCATCTCCATCTTCATCTTCATCTTCTCTATCACTATTGAATTCCTCTTTATCAGATGCATTAGTAATTGTTCTTCGTGGAATACAAAGATCAATAATCGGTTTGGATCCATATTTTTTTACAATTTGATACGTCAAATATGTGTAGAATCTACTCATTACCAATTCATTATATCCACCTCCTCCTAATAGAATAATATCACTTTTAGGAAACCATTCGATTAAATTTTGTATATTTCTCGTTAATCCGCTAATCGTCAATTGCCATTCTTCAAATTTGTCTCCGATTAATCCATCGCCGCCACATTGTATTACCAACACTTCTGGAGAATGTCTTTCAATTAATGGCTTAATCAATTCATTAACTATTTCGGTCATGTAGTTATCATCAACCCCATGGTATAATGGCACATTTACAATATTTTTCCCGTTTAATGTATCTTCGAGAGATCCAGTACAGGGGAAAAACCCCGGTTCATACATATGCATAGATATCGTTTGAATATTGGAAGAATATCTAAACGCTTTCTCCACTCCATCTCCATGATGTAAATCGAAATCAATATAAGATACCTTGGAGATACCTTTCTTTCTTAATTTTTGTATTAATATTACAATGTCATTGATATAGCAAAATCCACTTGCTTTATTCTTAATAGCATGGTGTCTACCTCCATCCCAATTTATTGCAATAGTACGTTGACTTGATGATTTCTCAATAAAGTCAGAAAGCATCAGTGACGCGCCACTAATAACCTCACAATATAAAGGAAGAAATGAAAACAATGGACAGTCGCCCTCCAAATTAAACTTTTTGTATACATCTTGTTGCCTTTCTCTACTATTGTTGATTTGAAAATATTCATTAGCCTCAGACCCAGACCCAGACCCAGATTCAGATTCAGATTCAGATTCAGAGAATGCCTCTGAAATGGAACGCTTCTTCTTGAAACGATTATATTTCTTATAAAATTCAAGTAACCCAGCTCGTTTCTCGATCATGCCACTTGTAGGTACTTCTTCAGGATGGGAGTCTAACCAATCTCTAATATATGGATGTAATTGAGACCATTTACTTTCATCATCGTCATATTGTATGATCCGATTGTAAACAGGATCTAGTAAAAGATCAATGTAGTCCCTTGAATGAAATTGCAACAAATCCTTCTTATTGCAACAAGGATCATCAATTATAACATCAAATCCGTCTAATAATCCATAACTGACCAATAATGAATACGTTAGTTGGGATTTTTTATATTTGTTACATGGTAACAAATCAGCAACCTGAGATTGAAATCTTGACGTAGAGATAACCAATTTGTATTGCATTTTCTCCGTTCAATCCACTAAACCACCAACCCTTATCATAATTTATACCAGATATAACAGCCCCACAAAGACCAGCTATTCATAAACCTTACCAATCTGTCACTTTGTCAATCTTTTCACTTCACTTTCAGCTCATCTCATCATCTTTCCTTTAATTTGGCAATATCAATAGAAGAAAGCTTTAAAAGCGAAACTTTTTTAAATACATGTTAATAAAGAAAGTTTCAGTAAAACTAGTTGTATTAAGATAGGTACTAAACAGGGGGATAAGATAATAATTAAACAAGTCAATTGGGAGGATTTGTTGTTTTTAAGCGTGTGTTTAATCCTATTTGAAGTTTTCTCTGTTTTGGATTGGTTTAAATTGGGTAATTCTTTATTTAAAGGTAGTAACAATATTTTGAAAATATGGTGATTGATTCATATGTTGAAACGTTAGATACCATTATTAGACTGTTCCAAGAGTATAAGCCGGGCTCTATTACTCTGGATAATATTACGAAATTATGTCAGACATTGGGTTTAGAATCGTTTATTGATGATATTGATTCTCACTTATCGAGACTATCTACTGCTTCGAAAATTATAGTGGTTGATATTGATTTTAATAAGATTGAAGGTAAGGTTGTCGATGTAAAATTGGTTTTAGCTTCGAACTTTGATAATTTCAATTATTTTAATGATGAAAATGGGAAAGGTGATAATATTTTACTAAATTCTCTAACTCAATATTCAACTTTACGTGAATTTCATCATAATTTACAATATATTTATTTATTGGATACTTATTCTCAAATTGATTCAGATCCTTCGAATTCGAACAATGGAACTGCTAATTCAACAGGAGCTAATAGTACTGGTCTACTTAATGTTGATGGCAATACCTCAGCAGCTACACCTGCGATTTCTGTCTCTGCCTCTACTACCGGTAATGGTAAATTGGATTTGTTTAAATATTATACAGAGTTATCTGAATTTATGAAAAATTATTTTCAAGCAAATTGCATAGATTTAAAAATTGAAACAAATTCTGGCAATATCTTTGGTATTTATATTGTCTCGCCAGATGATAATTGTAAATTAGCCAAGATCTATTTAGAAAAATCAAAAGACCCTTCACATAAACTATTTGAATACGTCTTTTCAGATGATACAAAGTGCTGGATAAATGAAAATGCAGAAAACTATACCACAGGTGTCTCTCTAGTGATGGAAATTATTGACTCAGATGATTCAAACATTTGGTTTCCTAAAGAATTTATTTCTCCAGAATTAATTTGCGAACAAGATAAAAATTCAAGGAATGGATTCTCAAATGATTTAAATAAAGAAAATAATTTAGATGCTAATAAAAATAATATTTTGAGTCTATTCCCTAATAACATTAGTGAATTCTCATATAATGAAAGAGTACAAGTTATTAATGATTTTACAACAGATTTGATAAACATATCCAAGTTTAATATTGGTAATGATAATTTAGATTTGATATTAGAAATAATAAATTGGATAAAGTGGTATAAAATTGTTCTGACAAAAATTTATGACACCCTAAGTCATACCGATAATAACTCTGGTATATTTAATTCAAAAAATGGGTTTCAGAATGATAATATCAACAATAAATCAATGAATATAGAGAATAATACTGAAAGCAATAATATAAACGGTAGAAGGCGATCTAGCTCAATAGGTTCAACCAGGAAAAGACGTTCCTCCACTAAAAGTAAGAGACCAATAATTGCGGAGGCTATGATGCTTAAAGAAGAAGGTTTACAACAATTCAATCTTCATGAAATTTTATCTGAACCAGCAGTAGAGGATGAAACAGAAGCTCCTGCTACTAATGGAGAAACCTTGTTATCTAAGAATGATGATATGGACACTACATCTACATCTACATCTACATCTACATCTACATCTACATCTGAAAAGGGTCAATCAAATGTTATCCTATGTGAGGATCATGTGTCACTGGATCAAACATCAAGTTGTACATTATATGACGATGTAGAAAAATGGAATTCGTTTATAGATATATTCAAGAAGCACATCAAAAAAGCCAATGATGACAATAATTAGATTATAAAACTTGTATAAATATAAAGAGCATTAGTTTTGACTATTCTTTTGTTAACCGACAGAACTATTACGAAGTCTTGAATTTAAAACAATAGGTACTGTATATCCAAAAATATGGTTGTGCTTGTAAGATATTGTTGCGTTTGGCTTGGTTATGTAGACTCTTTCTTTATATAAATTATGGTAATTATACTGTCAAGGTATCATAATCATTCCTCATGATCATCCTTGTTTCGAATTAACCAATTACCACGAAATCATTGAGTCATTGAGCTTATTCGTATTATGAACAAGGTAACTGTGGGAAGAAAAGTAACCTCGTTACCGAATCTCAGTGATATTATATTAATATTTCATGAATACATTTTTGTTTTACTGACAACAATTGTTTTTTTTAATGTTTTGTTTGAAAGCTTCAGTAGTTATCCACTTTAGCGAACTTAAATATATTTTAAGTTTGAAAATTATAATAAACATGAATTAGATTTTAAATATAATATTTACGATGATTCTTTGTTGCTATAGATCCATCTCTTCTACGATAGGACTATTTTGGTTATTACTGTAACATAGAGGGGGTTTTCTTCATTTACAAAATTGAGAAACTGCGGGATCTAACAAACATCAAAGGTATGGGGAGAAACATTAAAATTTATAAGTTTGAGCAAAACTGACACCTTGAGCAAATGCTTGAACACGGGCATCT
Organism: Vanderwaltozyma polyspora DSM 70294; assembly: GCF_000150035.1. Lineage (NCBI taxonomy): Eukaryota > Fungi > Ascomycota > Saccharomycetes > Saccharomycetales > Saccharomycetaceae > Vanderwaltozyma > Vanderwaltozyma polyspora. Next base: position 29,903 of record NW_001834583.1, read on the forward strand.
AGTTTATAACCTTGCTTATCAAGGGAGATCATTTCTTTGACAAAGTCTTTTAATGGGATTGTAAAACATTCAATGAATTCATTATCTTCCAAATGAGTGACCGGATTTATATTTTCAGGTAAAGTCATATCGACTTCAACAGTAACCATAGATAAATTAGTATTAGTGAAACCTGGATCATTAAACATAATTGGACTCTCTTCAACAATTTTTCCAATATAACCAGTTTCTTCTTTTAATTCTCTTAATGCAGCAGTTGCGATACTTTCATTCGAATCGATTAAACCTGCTGGCATTTCAATACAAACACCTTCAACAGGTGGTCTGAATTGTTTTTGTAAAACAATTTCATCAGGTTTATCATTTGGATATTTTAAAATTGCAATAATACCAATACCATCAATGCCACCAGAATTCCTCGTAGTACGAACTGCACTATCCCATTCACGTTCAACACCATTAGGATCCAAATAAGTGATCTTTTCTAGACCAATCCATTTACAATCATTAGTATTAACAACTTTACGAACGTTAACTAATTTAGCTTCTTCCGGTTTACCCTTAACTACACTCATTGCTCTAACCAATCTACCACTGCAGCTTCTGATACCAATTCTTCGAGCTATATTCATTCAACAACTCAACACAATCAATTCCAAACTAGTAATATAAATTATAACTACTATATATGTATACTAATCTCATCCTATTCTAACACAACAAACTAATTTAAAACATGAATAAAAGAGATGAGATGTCTTATTAGATAAAACACAGAGCGAAATTTCAAATAAGCATTCTATTCCTTTAGTCTATCTGATTTGAAAAATTTATTACTATTTAAAGAGTTTAATGAATATTTCAGTTTAGCAGTGAAGGCAATTAAGGAAGTATATCTATCAATCGTATATCCATATCTGTACTAGATATAGACTGTTGCTTTTGTTTTTATTGTTGATATTAGTTGTTTTTAGGATTTAATTTTATTACATCAGCTTTTTAATTTAGATCAATTCAGAGAGACAAAAGAAAGAGATGACGGCTAATATCAATAATTCCAATGTTGGTTTAAAAGCACAGATACAACAGTTTTTAGTTGAATCCGGAAACTATGAAAAGTATGTATTTACCATAGATTAATAATTTACAAAAACTTAAATATCCATATCAACCTTTTCCTTCATGTCTTCTTTTCACTAACATTATCTTTTTATTATTGATAATAATGTATACAAAGAATATCTAACGAACTAAACCTGAAATTGTTAGAGGATGGATGGATTGATGAAGTTCACAAGATGACAGTTTCTGAAATAACCTCATCAGGGTCTAATAAGTATTCTCAAATATTAGAAAATGTAGAACCCAAGGCATTAGAGCTGGTTTCTAATTCCACCAAAGAGTCAATATTAAAGCAATTGCGTGAATTTTTAGAAGAAATAGTCGAAACTGAATAATGCATTAGTCAATCAATTTGTTTCATCGACTATATCTCTTTGTTTTTATCATAAAATGCCATTATAAAGTAATTCTCATAAATAGATAGATTTTGTAAAATAAAGATACAATAGACATTATAAATAGAATAATCTCTATATAGTATATCGATAAATTTATATAATAATAATAATAATCTTATTATTATTTTTAAAAATCATATATACAATTCACATATTTACATCCAATAACGCTGTAAGTTTTTATTCATCATATTCTTCATCTTCTTCAACCTCTCTAACTACCTTTTCACTAGAGGTTACTTCATTTTCTGTTTCCTTTTCTTTATTCTCTTCAGTTCTTTCACGTTCTTCTTCTTCACGATTCTTAGCATCTTCTTGTAATTTCTCTAGTGCTTCAGCTGTTGGTTTAATGACAGTAGCAGAGTCTTCAGCTGGAGTTGCATCTTTCGATTCAGAAGTACCGTTAACAATTGGCTCTTCACTAACTGGGCTCTCAGTTTCCTTTGATTCTTCAGCTACAACACCGGCAGGTTCTTCGGCTTTAGTTTCTTCTGCTTCATTTGTGGCTTGTTCCTTTTCAATCTGAGCTTCAGTAACTTGAGAATCTGAAGATTCTTGATTGGATTCAATTGGTTGAGCTTCAGAGGTTACTTCTTCAGTTTCAACTTCTGGAGCTTTTGTAGCTTCTTCAGGAATATTCACACCAGAAGGTTCTTCCGAGGCAGGTTTTTCAGCAACTGGTTCTTCAACAACTGGTTCTTCAACAACTGGTTCTTCAACAACTGGTTCTTCGACAACTGGTTCTTCGACAACTGGCTCTTCGACAACTGGCTCTTCAGTGACTGGTTTTTCAGCAACTGGTTCTTCAACAACTGGTTCTTCAACAACTGGTTCTTCGACAACTGGCTCTTCGACAACTGGCTCTTCAGCAACTGGCTCTTCAGTGACCGGTTCTTCAGCGACTGGTTTCTCAACTACTGGCACTACAGTAGTTGGTACCTCTACATTTGAATGTTCAGTAGGTGATTGTTCAGCAGCTGGTTCTTCAGCAGCAGTTTTAACGACTATTGATTCTTCAGTTACGGATTCTTGAGCGGCTGGAGAAGCTGATTCCGGGGAAGCCTCAGTTTTTTTGATCTCAATAGCAGCTATTGGTGCTAATGGTGTTACAGCGGGAATTGACTCAGCAGCTTCAGATTCGTTATTCTTAATGGCGTCAGTTGCTACAGTAGATGCCAATGGTGGTAAAGTAGTAGTTTCTGCTCTTTCATCAATTTTCACAGATGAAGCATTACTTCCTGCTGAAGGTTCTGTAATTGGTGCTAAGATTGTGGTTGAAGTTTCAGTTCCTGCAGCAGGTTCCTTATCAGTGGTGCTTTCAGGTTCTTCCGAATTTTGGGAAGGAGATGGCTTCAACTTTTTTGCAGCTGGTTCCTCGACTTCTGAAGCTGGAAGAGATTCAGCTTCAGTTGGTTTTGGTAATTCTGCACTTTTTCCTTCAGTAGATCCAGGAGAGGTAGTTGAAACTGCTGCATTAACCAGAGTATGAATATTGCTATCAATTGGTCTCTTCTGTGGAAGTGTTTCACTAGGAGTGACAGCTGGCTTTGTTTCAAGAGTTGGTTGAGTTTGTGTTGGAACTTGGCTTGGTATTGGTGCTAAAGTTGGTGGAGCTGCTGGGGTTGCACCTTGAGGTGGAGTTGGAATAGTTGATTGGACTGGTGCTACTTGAATCTGTTGTGGTTGAGGAGAAACTTGTTGTGGTAATTGAGCTGGTAGATGTTGCACTGGTTGAGGAGAAGCTTGTTGTGGTACTTGGGGTTGCTGTGGAATTTGAGGCTGAGGTAAAGGTTGAGGAACTTGCTGATGTGGCATTTGGGATTCACTAGAGACAGGTAATTGGTGAACTTGTTGTACGTAACCTTGTTGTCCTTGTTGCATTAACTGAGGACTTCCTTGTTGATAGTACGCTTGCTGAGCCTGGGCATGTGCTTGCGCTTGAGCTTGAGCATGAGCCTGAGCCTGAGCATGAGCCTGAGCTTGTGCTTGTGCTTGTGCTTGAACCTGTGCTTGAGCTTTGACCTGAACTTGAGCCTGAGCTTGTGCTTGAACCTGTGCTTGAGCTTGACCCTGTGCTTAACCTGAGCTTGTGGCTGAACTTGACCTTGAGCTGGGCTTTGACCTGTGCTTTAACTTGAACTTGAGCCTGACCCTGAACCTGACCCTGAACTTGAGCTGAACCTGTGCTTTACCTGTGCCTTAACTTGAACTTTACCCGGACCGGAACTTAACTTGAGCCCGAGCTTGTGCCTGGGCAGTTGCTTGAACCTGTTGGGCCGACCCTAGACCTAACCTTTTTTTGTTGACAATTTGGGAACACAGCACTTAGTTGGGGCTAACTTCAAGGATAACCTTTCCGTTGTTGGAGAGGGGTGTAAATTACGAGAGGTTACACCGTTGCCAAGAGAACCGCCCAAAATTGAAGGAGAGCTTGTCCTGGTTGGCTTGA
>NW_001834584.1:0-34809 GCF_000150035.1 Vanderwaltozyma polyspora DSM 70294
TCCAAACAAGATCCAGGCCACCCAGTTTTGTTTTTCCTTCCCACGAAAGCCGAAATATAATGCTTGTTAGTGAAAGCTGTTAAAGAAATTGAAAAGGTTAGGTGATTCTAACTACTGTTAAGGGTTCTCCCCCTAAACAAAACCAAAAATTTATTGTTGGCAATGAACCCGGCAAATTAAGTTAAGTAAGAATCCAGTAATGCATCCAAGAACTAACCATATCGCACTGGGATATCACAAAATCAGACATGCAGTGGACAAGGATATTGTTGATTTGGAAATATGTTAATACAAAAGACCAACAGGCTGATATCCTAACTAAAATTTTAGCTAAATCCCAATTTGAAACCTTAAGAGATGAATTAGTCTCAAATTTAACTACTTAATAAATTAACATACAGAATTAATTTATTATGGAAAGCTTGCATCTAAAGCTTCCGGGGGGCTGTTGGATTCTGGGAATCAGTAGATGACAATCTTAAGTTATCCAGATCTAACCCTATGTCTGAAAGATATACTTTGCTGACAGGAACACATTCAGGGTAACTGTTAGTTTTCAAAAGGTATATAAGCAGACCAGATTTCAAGTTTCTAGAAAATATTTTCTCTTTTCTAATGTTCACTTTATGAACTAAATTATATTTTATATTTTGTATACTATATTTAGAATTTATAAAAAACCAAGAGCTTGAATAAACAACTAACGTATAATTGTACTTATACCTTAGATCTCAGTTAATATATCCACTATCACTCCAGTACAACCATGTCCCACCCTGATCAACAGTCCAATAACACTCACCTATTCCAATCTCAAGAAATAGGTGCCGTCCTGGTTTCGAACCTGCGCAAACACGTTGGATAGTAATGGAACTACAGGGACTGTAGTTCCAGCTTCATCTAACACAGTACTGTCAGAAAAAAAAAATAAAGACGCTAGTGACACGATGGTGGAAAATGCTACTCAAACTGTACCTCCATTGCAACCCTATATTGAAAGATTGTTTGGCATCAATCACGCTTGCACCTACAGAACTGCTATTATAATCCCAACCGACACCGACACCAACGCTGCTGACAACGAGACATCACCTCTGGAGACTCACGACAATAACAAGGAAAAAATCATTGAATCTTTTATTTCTTACTCTTCAAGTGAATTCGGTTACAAAATTCAATACGACTGGTTTGAAGATAACTCTGCTAATGCTAAGGAAACCCCAAGATCACTATTCACCGATGTTGTGCATGAACAAAAACTATTGAATGCATTAGAAGAATTGAAATTATGCTCAGAAGAAATGGAAAATGAGGGTAATGATTCAGAACGTGGAGACAACTTTGGTTGGTCCTTGATACCTACCTGCTGTTCACACTTCCAATATACAAAAAACAATGAGATCTACTAAACTTCAAAGCATATTCACTCAAGGGCAACAACAACTACATTCATCTATTACTTCTCTTTTCTCCCTGACAAGTAACTTAGCCAAATCTCGTTAACTATATTCAATTACACTTTCTACTCACTACAAAGTATAGCTCGCGAATGATACTCCTATAACTAAAACTATATCCCACATTCTTTGTCAACATATCAGTACCAACTAACGATATGATTTTCCCACACAAAATATCAAAAGTTACCTCTACCTGCTTTAAGACTACAAAATAAAAGTGATTTGTTGGTTGGTTTGTTCACTAAAAAATCTCCTACAAAATACATATGTACTTGCCTGAACTAATAAGCTACAACATAGAATGTTTCCCAACAAACTAAACTAAACCAAAAAACCAAACCAAGGTCAATACAATAATACCCACTCCATTTCATGGCAGGTCATTCATAGAGATATATACCTTCATCTTCAAACTGGCAAGAAACACCAACAGAACCAAAAAGATCAAGACCCAAAAATTACAAAAATATAAAATTTAAGAAAATTATTAAATAGCAAAAATAAAAACAAAAGCAAGAACAAGAACCAGAACAAGAACATGAATTTTTGAACTGGAAAAGCACACAAAAATAGTAAAAAGCCTAAAAAGAAAGAAATGTGTTTAAAACGATTTTTATTCACGATACGTAGCTAAATTAACACATTCCAATCAAACGACTTTAAAAGGTTCTTTTTTACCTATTTTGCTATTTTTACGTCCAAACCAACAAGTAGGAGAAAACTGTCTGCGACAAATAAGAACCCACACAACGTAACGTTAAAAGAAAAAAATAGCGTCGTCGACAAGCAACTTTTCGAGGGAGTTAGATTAACACATTGCCGGAGAAGAATACAAGAAGAAAGCTGGACTTGAGAATAAAATAGAGTAAATTTATTAGAGGATTATAATAAAAAAAAAAATAAAAGTAAGCTGCATTAAAATTTTTTAATAATAATTTTATTTTTTTTAAAAGAAAAAAAAAATTGTTTGTTTGTTTGTTTGTTTGTCTGTTTGTTAAATAAGAAAGACCAAGAAACTAACTACAACGACAATACTCGCCAGGAAACTACTTTCTTCGGGTCAGCTTTCAAATTATACTACTTTATTGTTTTTTTTTTAGCTAATTCCCTCCATTATTCAATTCAAGTCTGATTTTCAGGGAAAATTTCATTAAAAAAAAAACATAGAAGGCAAAAAAATAAATAATACTTCGAACGTTTTTGAACACTTAACACATTAAAAATATACTAAATTAACAATAAAGTGAAAGTTAAGAGATATAGATACAATCAGAGACTCAACAATATAAGATATTTTGCATTGCAAATTTTGTTTATTTGCACTATTTCAGTTTTAACGGCAAAGGTAAAAGCATTTTAGTTGTTTACTCATTAGATTAAATATATATAATAATTTTTTATTTTTGTTTGTCCCAAGGATAGAAAAAGAGTTATAAGAAAAACATACCTCAAGGGTGGAAGTAAAGTACTTATATCGTTTACCATTCCATTCCATTCATCTTCATTGTTTGAAAAAAGTATTTGCATATCAATTAGAAATTGTACTTTTTATCAACAACATTTTTTTTCTCATTGTTTATTTAAGTTTGGAGAATTAAAAAAAAAAATATAATAATAATATTTGCATTTTCTGTAGGTCATAACATTTAAATTTTAATAATTCTTTAAGTCATAGTTCACTAGTATTCATGATGGCTTCAGCAGGTAACATAGCTAGTCTGAGTATAGACCCAGTTAATAACGATCTCCATATGAATGATTCGTCGAATATCATTTCAGATGATAAAAATTCACCCTTACCTTTATCATCAATGCTTCACAGCTTGTCTATGGGTAGTGAAGGTCATTCTGTTTTACCAAATGATCTAGCTAATTCCTCACCAGGACCTTACTTGCTAAAGTTGAAAAATTTACCAAATGAAATTACGTCAAGAGAAGCTCATGCCATCTTCGCTTTGGTAAATGGCTTCATCAATGTTGAATTACATGATGAACCTGAAAATAATGGTAATAATGTAAAAATAATAATTGCAAAGTTTGGTTCTCTTTCGTTGATCTCTCAATGTGCTGCTATCCTGGATTCTAAAAGCGATATTTTTGGTCCAGAACTACCAATTAAACTATCTGTTGAAATTATTGATGAATCCAATAATCAGCATATTCCAGTTCCATCAATGGTTTCGGATCAGAGTTTCCAATTACCAACAGGCTCCATCCCATCATTAGTTGCTACTCCTCCAATATCGAGAAAGATATCAGCAAGTATTCCTCAAAAATCAAGATTTTCTTTCCATGATGCATTTGGTACTGAAAGCAATCCTCATCAACAAAATATCGCTTCTCAAAATCAATCATCTCATGATCTAAGTATGGGTTCTGGATTACCATCGGTAGCACCAAATGATGTCGGAAAGTCGTTCTTATTAATGGGAAATGATGAAATCAATAACAGTATTTGGGGTTCCAATGGGATTCCATCGTTGATGAACGGGTTCTCTAGTATCCCTCAATCATCTGCAACAAATTTGGACTGGGCAGCTCACTCAGAAAGAAAACAAAGTGCTCCACTATACATGCCCCATGCTGTTAACTCTGGTATGGTACCATCTCAATCGATGGATTCGATTCCTCAAATGCAATCTGTCAATAGATCAGTTCCAACCAGTTCTTCTGCAGTGATAACGCCAAACCAAATTGCATCTTATGGGCTTATACCACAAGTCCAGGGTAGCAATCGATCACTATCAAATAATATGCAATCAAGTAATGATATTCCAATAGCTCCTGTTCAAAGTCGTTCAAGTTTCTCTCAAGTTCAATCAGCTCCTCAACCTCAATTTCCTCCAGAGGTTTCAAACAATATTATTCCTCCAACAACACCACAAAAGAATGTGCCTTTGAGATCAACACCTACTAAGGGGCTAAACAGCATGGCTAAAGTACCGTCTTCATCTTCTTCTTCAAGCAATGTCGTAGGTTCCTCTGGGATTTCACAAGCAGACTTATCCTTGTTAGCTAGAGTTCCTCCTCCTGCAAATCCAGCTGATCAGAATCCACCATGTAATACTTTATATGTTGGCAACTTGCCTCCAGATGCCACTGAACAAGAATTAAGACAGTTGTTTTCAAGTCAACAAGGTTTCAGAAGGTTGTCATTTAGAAACAAGAATAGTAATGGTAATGGGCACGGACCAATGTGTTTTGTTGAGTTTGAAGACGCAAGTTTTGCTACAGTTGCCTTGGCTGAGCTATATGGTAGCCAATTACCAAGAAGCACAGTAAGTAATAAAGGTGGTATCAGATTGAGTTTTTCTAAGAATCCATTAGGTGTTAGAGGTCCAAACAGTAGAAGAGGAGGTAGTAACAGCAACGCTGGTGGTTCAGGAAACGGTTCATCCAGCAACCCATCTAACAACCCTAATTCAAATAACAATAGTAATAACAACAACAGTAACAGCTACAGTTATTCTATTGGATACTCTAAAAATTGATATGCTAATTGCGTTATTTTCCAAATATTAGTATTTCTCCATTTGTTGTCGTTTTTCTCGATTGTTTTTTTAGTCTGTTTTAAAACTACCAAGGAATTATACCACAAAAGTCAAGACACCAAGTTAGTTTGTCCCTTTATATCAGGGTCATATGTGCCGTAATGGCCAATGTAACCATCGATCGTCATATCTTTTTACTGTATTTTATGTTTATTTTTACTCTCTCAGCCCTTCCCAAAATCCTAACCTATTTGTCATCATCGTCATTATAATAATTTATTAATCCTAATATTAATCATTCCTACCCAGCATTTATTTTATTTTCTGTACTTAATTATTTTACTTTCTGTTTCTGTTTGTTATCGACATCAACATCACTTAGCTCATAATATTTCATTTTTGTTTTCTCAAGGAAACAAAAATAAAAATATACCAAGCTCACGAACACACACACATACACACCCTCCCCCGTTCCTCCCATCCAGTTAACAACAGCATCTTGTTGTTAAACTGTTCACTCTACTGGCTTCGTTATATATATGTGTGTCTATGTATCATACATCGTTTATATATCTGACTCTGCAATAAACATCTCATTATTTTTATTGTTTAAAATTCACAATTACCCACCATAAACCAACCCATGAACTCCATTCCAACTATCAATTTGCATCCATACTCAGCCGTTCACATTGGATCTGCTACTGATCACTTACCTGGAATGACCTTTGCTTTGAGATAATTGGCTATGATCACTATTAAATAATTTTTGTCGATATCCACACCTTTACACCGCAGCATTAATTCATATTTTTCCAGTATAGACAGCTATTTTTTTCCGTCGAATTTTAAGCTGAGAGAAGGAATCAATGATCATTAAAAATTCGAAACCATTAACAATTAAAAATGATATTAATTTCATGAATAGTCTTTGTAGTGCTAGAGATATGGTAATTCGGTTGGTCTGAGATTGGTATTTTAGATTTGTCATTGTTCTTAAGCTATTTTAAGATTTTATCTAGTTTTTGGAAGGTTCTAATAGAGGTAAGAACTGAAAATTTTGACTTTGATTTCGATTTCGATTGCTTCGAAGTTTCCTTTCTGTTCAGTGGTCTGATTTATTGGTATACTGTTTTTGCAATTGGATTTAGTGCAAGGCTGATTGGTTACTTGGAGAATTAGTTTTTTTTTTGGCAAAATACAACATCGTGTAACTTGTTTATCAATTTTTGTTACTGTATAAATTGTGTCTGTTATGGATGATATAGATTTCACTTCTTTAACTGAACAGATCACGTCCACCACGGGTATAGTGCATCATCAAACGAAGCTAGATGTATTTATAATAAGATCATACAAGTTGGTATCACCTTCTTCAGTTATTCATAGTAATACGCTGCAGAGCGTGATTAGTTCGCCTCAGACTTCAAATACTACCCCAGTATCTACTTCAACATCTACTAGTTTAGCTAGTGGTACTGCTTCAAATTCATTACAACCAAGTGAAATGAACCAGAGCAACAGTGGCAACACTCCTATGACAAATCCGCATATACAAAATGGTCAAATATTCGGTAAGATTTCTAAGCTTTATAACGCTATCATGTCGATTGGATCAATAGATGATAGATCTACTTCACCAAAATCGCCAATGGAACTGTATCAAAGATTTAAGCAGATTATAAAAGAATTGGAATTGAGCTACGAGGTTAGTCCGTATACCCAATATTTTACAAGGTTGGATGATGGTATTTGGCAAATAAAAGAAGATTCAGAGTTGATCAATGATCAGCTCTGGCAATCTGTTTCCGTCGCTATATTCTCAGTATATGATCCTAGAACAGGTCAATTAATAAATCAAGGTCGTGGGAAAAAAAATTCAGTAAATAATACAAGAGACCTTCAAATGGGAAATGAAACTAAACCAATGGATTTGAATGCAAATAATGGTAACTCGGGTAATATTCAAAATAATAACAATAACATGGGAAATGATAAAATTAATGATAGTAACAATGATAATATAAGCAATACATCTAACAACGGTGGGAATAGCATTAATATTGGTGGTACTAATACAAATAATGACCTAGGTAATAATAACAATAATGTTAATAATAATAGTAGTAACAGTGGTAGCAATGTCAACCATAATAACAGTAACAATAATAACAATACCACTAACAACGGCAATAACAGTAATAATAATAGTAATAATGCCAATAACGATAATAATGGAGATGGAAGTCCAAGTAATAACACAGTTAACAACACCAATAGTACTTTTACGAATAACGGATTGAACCCAACTATCAGTAGCATGTTAATGGATGCTTCATTGCCCCAACAGCTACAAAAAAGGTTACAATCTATCTCACAAGAAGTTAATTCACGTTCATTAAATGGTTATTACACACAACCAACTTCACCGGGATATTCTGGGTTCTCCTTCAATCAAACAGAGACTGATCCAAATGCACAAATTAATTACAACGATCCAGGTACAAATAATCTAAGTATATGGAAAAGAAAGTCTCTAAGTTCATTAGATGTTGATACTCTTGATGATGTAGCGGTTGAAGAATTATTGCAATTAACTAATACAAATAAAAAGCAAAGAATTAATCAGTTAGATTCTAATTCAGGAATTAACAATAACGATATGAATTCTACAAATTCAGGTGGTGTTGATGAAGTAAGTTTCCCCGATAATTCTGCTACGAATACGGTAACAAACCCTGTAAATACTCAAAATAATCTCCCTCCAGTAAAGCAAACAAAAACAAAGACAAGGACAAGAAATGCAAGAAGTAATACCACAGGTACCCGTAGAGGTAAGAATAATAAAGCTACCATAGCGGATACTAAACCTAATGAAAGTATGCTTGAAATGAGTATTATGAATGATGCAAATGCAATGATGAATTCTGAAATAATAACAAAGCAACTAAAAGGAACTTATGACGCTTTAATTCTCGAGAAAGATCAAAGAATTATTCAACTAGAGAGAGAATTGGAATTACAAAGACAAGAAACTCAGTGGCTTAGAAAAATGTTAATCGAAGATATGGGATGCATAAGAAGTTTATTGACAGATTTAAGAAGGTAAATTAAAACACTATAATAGGGGGATAAGTCGCATATCAGTTTTAAACAATTTAAGATTAATAAATTGTTATTTATGTATAATATATAAATCAATCTTGTAACAAATATATCATTATCATCATTAGTAACAATTTCAATATGTATTATTATAATTTGGTATAATATAATCATCAATCACATGATGGTTCTGATAGCAACAACAACTTTCTATTAAAAATTGGCATATTTGGCAACCTTAGGGGGGTTGTTTGCTATAGGTTGTGATTTGAACTTTGACTTCACATGTATATAAGTGTTTCTTGATCACTATTGATATATTTTAGTGGTGTTCCTCATTAGTCCTAAGAAGGCCAATTGAAAAGTGTTCCAATTATGTTTAAAGCAGTAACCTCCAAACTCGCAGCTGAAATAGACCAAGAATTGATGGGACCCAAGGTTGGGTTCACATTGCAGCAATTGATGGAACTTGCTGGATTCAGTGTGGCACAAGCAGTCACCAGAGAGTTCCCATTACAGAATAATAATGAAGATAAGCATGTCCTTATCGTTGCAGGTCCTGGTAATAACGGTGGTGATGGTTTAGTATGTGCAAGACATTTAAAACTGTTCGGTTACAATCCAGTTGTCTTCTATCCCAAGAGGAGTAAGAGAACTGAATTCTATGGTCAATTAGTGAATCAACTTGACTTCTTTGGTGTGCCAATTCTATCAGAAGAACAAGATTGGACTGTATATCTGAACAAATCCAAGACGGTATGCATTGTAGATGCGATTTTTGGATTCAGTTTTAAGCCTCCAATGAGAGAACCATTTTCGAGTATCTTGGATCAACTTTCAGAAGTTGATAAAGATATTCCAATAGTCTCTGTAGATGTCCCATCAGGATGGGATGTGGACAATGGTCCAATCACTTCACCTCATATCAACCCAACTGTCTTGGTATCTCTAACAGTCCCAAAACCATGTAGCAATCATATAGACAAGTCCAAGACAGCACATTACGTAGGTGGAAGATTCATCCCTAAAGAATTCGCCAATAAGTATGGTTTCGAACCTTTTAACTATGTATCCACAGATCAAATTTTAAAGCTTTAAAGAATACCAAACTGCTAACTAACTCTACACCGACTAAATACTATTACATATATATATAATCAATACCCTCCCCCCTTGTCTCCAACCTCAATCTTATCCTATCCTATCCTATCCTATCCTATCCTAACCTTCCCATCTCATCTCATCTCTTATATACACCATTTTTTTTCAGTATGGCTTCTTGATCGATATCTCATCGATGGGTCTGTAACACGACATTTTTCAATAAAAAATCACCAAATTGAAAAAATACACGTTTGGAAACAATGGAACTCTGCTGTTGTAAATGGGTTAAAGAAGGTTGTTTGAGTTGATCAAGGTTGATATCTTTGGATCTATTCATTGTTTTTTGTTTTGTTCTGTTTTTTTGGTGAAACTTTTGAGCTATTGACTGTTGAACTAGGGATTGAACAACAGGTTATTTGAGAGAGATGACTATAGCAAGAGATGAGACCTGTGTTGCAGTTGAAAGTGGATCTAGTATTGGGATGGTAGTTTCTGGTGGTGATTTTGGTTCGGTTGAAGAGAGTGTTATGTGTGATACTGATCCCAAGAGAGTTAAGGTTTATATTTTGGAGAATAACGAGTGGAAGGATACTGGTACTGGGTTTTGTATTGGGAAATTTGTCGAAGAGAAATTAGTTTCAGAAGATGGTAATGAGGAAACAATGACCCATAGTGCTTATATGATGGTTACTAATGAGGATGTTCCTGGTTCCTTGTTGTTAAAGTCTAAGCTTGAGGGCAATATCGAATATCAGCGTCAGGAAGAGACGTTGATTGTCTGGAAAGATCTTTCAGGATGTGATATTGCTTTGAGTTTTGAAGAGAGTATTGGTTGTGATAGCCTTTGTGAGTTTATTGTTCAGGTTCAGAAGAGTGTGGAATCTAATATTTCATTGGTCGCTGTGAAGACTAGTGTTAATGGGATGAGTTCAATTCATGAAATGATCACAGGTCCAGTACCGCTCCCATCCAATGAGGCTTATCAAGATGAAGCTATGCTTTATGAGTCATTGAGGATTTTGAATGAAAATACTGCTTTCGAATTCTTGAAAAACCAGACAATCGAATTTGTTTTACAATCTCATTATATTGAAACTTTGATTAATCACTTTCATGAGGCTGAAAGAGAAAGGCTACCGAAAAATTTGTTTCTACTGAGTAACATTTTGAAGACTTTAATTCTTTATAATCAAAGAGATATTTTGGAGCAATTAGTAGAGGATAGATATGTTGAAGGTGTTGTCGGAATATTGGAATATGATACCGAATTCCCTACTTCAAAGGCAAATCATAGAAAATATTTAGAAGCAAGTGGACCAACTTTCAAAGAGGTCATCCCTTGGGAGAATGAAGAATTGAAAATTGTAATTAAAAAATGTTTCAGATTATATTTTTTGAAAGATGTAGTACTGGTCCGTTTTCTGGATGATCATAACTTAGATTTGATTTTAGATGTCATCTTGGATTTGGAAACCTGTATTATTGATTTCCTTCAAGAGGATAGTTTTATCAGCAAATTGGTAGAATTATACACAACAGAATCTATCAAGAATAATAATACAAAAGCTGATCAGGAAAAAAGAAAAGATGGTATTAAATTATTGCATCAAAGTGTTCAAATGTCAAAAAATTTAGATGATATTGATAAATCTAACTTCTTCAGATCACTCGTTAGACGAGGTCTATTTCAAATATTTGATTATGCATTTAATGTAGAAACGGACAACAGCATTAGAATTCTGTCCACGGATACCATAATTACAATTATCGAACATGATATTTTATTAATACAATCTGTTAAATACAAAAATCAGAATTCTTCTTCTGGAATATATTTGAATGATAACAACGATAGGAATAATAATATGTCATTGTTGATTATCTTAGCCAAAATTCTTCTTACAGATAAAAGTCCTGGCCTAAGAGAGCAGGTCATTCAAGCGTTATACACACTTCTTCATCCTGAAGATTGTTTGGGAGGCGAAAACATTATGTTGACTGGTAGTTTTAATGAAGAAGGACATGGTATCAACGAAATGGCCATGGGAGGTGATTTCAATTGTAACATGGAAAATAAAGGTGATTTATTAGACCAAAGGTTCGAAGAGCGTGAAATGTACGGTGGAAAGACAGAATTTCAAGTAATTGAATATTTTGAAAGTTTCTATAGCAAAGCTGCACCGATGCTATTTAAACCATTGATTTTAAATGAATTCATGGGAAACTATTCAACTGGTGAACAAGATTTGCTTCTTATTCATTTAGTGAAACTACTCACCTTTATTAGTACAGAGCATGATCGTAGGATGTCAAGAGAATTTGTTCTAGAAAATTCCATTTTAGATTCGATAAGTCTGATGATGAAACCAACACATATGATTCAACTACGGGTTGCAGCACTAAAGTGTTTTAAAACTATCATATCGCTAGACGACACATTTTATCATAGGTATATGATTTCCAAAGAATTATATCGGCCAGTTATTGAATTGCTGATGGAGCAAATGGGCAATGACAATCTGGTGAATTCATGTTTGCAAGATTTCTTCCGAATAATATCTAAACAATGCTCAGCAGCAAAAGAGTCAGATGAAGACGAAACGCTAAGGTCGCAACCTACATATAAGAGGACTAATTTCATACTTCTCAATAAACATTTATTAGAGAAATATGGAGATACTCTACAGAAAGCACAAAATAGTATTAGATTCATTAAAGGAATGTTTGAAGTAAGAGACGATCTATTATCGGTGAGTAACGGGGATATGAGTTCAGAGATGAATAACAGTGACAATGATGTGACAATGAGTACTTCACAGGAGAACGAGTTAAGTAAACCTATGAAAAGGTTACATTCTCATATCGACGGATCACATGAGGAATACGAGAAAGCTACCGATATGATCACTATGAAACAAGCATCCACAACTCTAAGCAATACACCAAGCAATTAAACATATTTGCCTATTAAAAGTACATGATTAATTGATAGCTGTTGTTGTCCTGCTTTTCATAGAAATACATCCTCTCACCTTCCACCTTCCCATAACTTTGCATATTTTTTTTATTTATCCATAATCATACAAATATTCAGAAGAATTGATATAGTTTAAAGTCTTATATAATATTCTTTCTCAGTAAAGAAATGTACTATAATATATATATATATACCTAAGATTCCTTTAGACACCCAATATATAAACATTTTTATTTTCGTTTCTTAAACCAGTAGACTGTCTTGACTCCAGAATCTTTCCCAACCCCTCTACTCAGCCAATTTTAGCCCTGGAAAGACATAAATTACATATTCATAAACCTCTGGATTTCTTAATGACAGTTTCATCATTAAAGTTTCGATAAAATGGACAGATCGACAATAAGCTTTAGATATACCATTGTCATCTCTTCACTTCAAGCCATTTTCGTTTATTGTGCCTATTTTCTACGTGTACCGTAAGAGAGCCATTTGATAAAAATCGATTAGATCAAAAATTTGATCAAGAAGATTTAAACCATTATTTGTTCAATATTTGATGAAATAGTATCAATAAGAGAGTTGAATATTCTATTTGAAGGTTGGGGATTGATTTTGTTGAGTTTTTATTGGGGGAAATATTGTTTTTGGTTCCATTTGTTCGATATAGATAGGATTTTTTTGGTTTTTGGAATAAGATGTCTGAGTGGAAAGTAGACCCTGACAACCGTAGACGGTTATTGCAATTACAAAAAGTTGGCAGTAATAAGAGATGTGTTGATTGTGGAGCACCTAATCCTCAATGGGCATCTCCTAAGTTTGGTGTTTTCATTTGCCTGGAGTGTGCTGGTACGCATCGTAGCTTAGGTGTTCATATTTCGTTTGTTAGATCGATTACTATGGACCAATTCAAACCTGAAGAATTAATTAGGATGGAGAAAGGTGGTAATGAACCATTCAATGAATATATGACATCCCATGGTATTGATTTGAGCTTGCCTCACAAGATCAAGTATGATAATCCTATTGCGGAGGACTACAAGCAAAAGCTTACTTGTCTAGTGGAAGAAAAGGAATTTGTTGAGCCAGAACATCCAGATTTTGATCCATCAAAATTGTCAGCTACTGGTACTGATTCACTTTCAAATAGCGAACAAGTTCCTTTGGAAGGTCGTAGAGGTAACACTCCAAAACTTGCTGCCGATCAAAAGGAAAAGAATGAAGCTTATTTTAACGAGTTAGGTAAGAAGAATCAAGCTAAACCAGATCATTTGCCCCCATCTCAAGGTGGTAAATATCAAGGTTTCGGTAATACTCCTACAAGCACTAACAACGGTGCTGCTTCAAGTACTTTGAGTTTAGATAATTTCCAAAAAGATCCATTGGGCACTTTTTCAAAAGGCTGGGGTCTATTCTCAAGTGCAGTTTCTAAATCTTTTGATGAAGTTAATGAATCAGTCATCAAGCCAGGCTATGAGCATTGGCAATCAGGTGAATTATCTGATGATACCAAAAGAGCAGCAACTCAGTTCGGTCAAAAGTTTCAAGAAACAACAAATTATGGTTTTGAAGCTTTCTCTAATTTTACCAAGAGTTTACAAGAACAATATAACGGAGAACCACAAACTGGCGCTGGAGCTAACACTGGTTATACAAAGGTTAACCAAGAGAGAGGGCCATCTCCATCAATGGAAAAACCAAAAGCTGAAGATGAATGGGAACAATTCTAAAAAAAACATCATTAATTAAATTGCAAGATCATTGAGTGTAAGCCATCCTTCATCGAAAAGAACTTTGGTATTTTAATTCAACTTTATGTGTGTATAATTTCTTAGTAGGATAAAATAAATCATATAGAATTTTAAATTTGTAATCTATTATACTTTTACTTTTTTAATAATCTGTGTTAGCCAATGCAGTTGATAAGGGGGTTATTTGGTAATACTAATACTGTTGAGCTACTAATTTACAAGACATCAATGGTATACCTAATTAACATTATATGATTGAAATATTTTGATCTTCTTTATCTGCTCTGGTTGAGATAAAAGTAACGCGTAAATTAGCTTCCTCTCTCTTACGCGTCAGTTTCATCTAATATAAAGAACCATCAAGTTTAAAAGAATAGATAATATAATCATTTCACAATTTGGGAAGTTAATAAGGTGATAAAAAGTGATCAAGATTGGTAGTTCTTAGAGTTATTTGTTGATCATGACTGATTCTTTCCTGGATAAACTACCAGCAGGTTTGAAATCCAAGGTTAGTACAATTATTAGAGCCCTTCCTAGTTCCAAAAGTGTTTTCCAAGAACTATATGAGTTTGCATTAAACGAAAATGATGATTCCAAAAGAAAGATGAGTAAGAACTCACCTTCTGATATATGTGCTTCTTTAGAGCCAGTACATGAAGAGTTTACTATTTTTAAGATTGAAGATGTGACGATTCTATCACCCATACGAAAGAAGCTGAATTTGGTCTTACATATTTCCCCTACAACTAAAAAACCATTATTATCATTAACTAATAAAGATGGAGGTCAAGAACTTACTATTGAGGATTTGAATAAGAACATTTCAATGGCTACGTTTTTACCAGTACCTGAAAAGAAAAATATTTTCTATATGTTCATTAATTATAAGGAATCGGTTGGTTCAAAATACACTGAGCCTGTATTAATTACCATTAATAAGACAAATATTTTAGAGCAATTCAAAAAAGTTGGCCTGATAGATTTGGAAATACAGGATTTCACAAAATGTATTGAATATATAAGAAAACAAGCTATTCTAACAGGATTCAGAATGTCGGATCCATTTTTCTCAGTACGTCAAGATTCTGATTCAGTCCCTTCATTTCATGTTGAAGGTCATAGAGGTACAAAGGAAGGGACTTTGTATTTTCTGCCAGATCATATCATTTTTGGATTTAAGAAACCAATCTTATTGTTCCAATCTATAGATATCGAATCTATTACATACTCCTCGATTACTAGATTAACATTTAATGTTACTTTGATAACTAAAAATGATGAAAAATTTGAATTTTCTATGATAGATCAAACTGAATATTCAAAGATTGATGAATACGTTAAAATGAGACAAGTTAAAGATAGATCCATGAGTGAAGAACTTAAAGCAAAAACTGCAAATAAAAATCAACAATCACAAAATGAAGATGACGAACAGATCTCTGCTTTGGAAGCTGCTGCACAACAAATGGAGAAAAATATGAATATAAATGATATACCTGTAGATTCAGATGATGAAGAAGACGATGGTAACTTTGAAGCAGAAAGTGATCTTTCTGACGGTAGTGATGTAGAAGCTGAAGACGACTACGCTGAAGATGACGAGGATGACGAGGATGAAGAAGATGAAGAAGATAAAGAAGATGAAGAAAATGATAGATTTGAGCACAATGAAGATCAATATGAGGAAAAGGAGGCAAGTTTGTTGGATATTGAACATGGTGATAGCGTAAATTATGATGATCCAGGCCAAGATGGTTTTTCTGTCGATTTAGGGATTGACGACGTCCCAATAGAGTTGGATGAGGATGACGAGGAAGGGTCTGGTGTAGAATATGATTAAGTATTAAAACTATTTAATTAATTTATCTATAATGATTAGACTCAGTTACTGAGAAGATGTAATGTACAATATAATGACTGAACTTTAGTCTCATGTTACTACTTATTTATTTTTAGTCATCTAAAATATAATTACCCAATTTGTCCATTTTTAAGTTACCAACTCCTGTTGATAATGCTTCGATGATTCTTTCGTTTTCTTCAGTTAAACTTTCTTCAGAATCTTTGTCGCTATCACCAGACTCACCCTCATCATATTCTGAAGAGTAATATTCTGAATACTCACTATCGGAATCGTCATCATTGGAATCATCTGAAGCGTCTGAGTCTGGATTGTAATTAGCCTGTCTCATTGATTCTACCGCTTCTTCCAAATATCTATCACCTGGATGCTTTTTACTGAAACCGGATGCTTGGACCAATTCATCTAAATTGTCCGTTCTTTCGACGTCTCTGCTAAACACAGGGTATTGATATTTATAACCATCGCCAAAACCATCTAAATCAAGCATTGTTGAATCAGATTGTGGTTCATATTTTAATTTCTTTTTAAAGAAACGGCGAATACAATCTACATCTCTTTTAAAATAAAAGTCTGCATCTTTATGCTGGATGGAAATACATTGTGGAAAATCGATTACAATAAATCCACAATCATTTTCATCATCCTTTTCATCTTTAATCATGATATTAAACTCATTGAAATCACAATGAATTAAACCACTATTGGCCAAATTAACTATAAAACACATTAAATCACTGTACAATTTTGGTATATTATCATGTTTTCTTAATCTTCTTAATGGGAAACCTTTGATAAGTTCCATAACTACAATATGACGAGAATTATCAAAGGCTTTTGGTACTGTAAACCCTTTCGAATACAATAGTGACATAAATTGATATTCTTTATTGGCAGCTACACGGGATAAAAACATCCAACTAGCACCTTGATTATATTTTTTCAAATAATCCCTATTGTTTTTGACTGTATGAAAGGATGTTCTACCTAATCTGTGAATTTTCATGACTCTATGTTCACCATTTCTATCACTTGCTTGATAAATATCAGATTCTTTACCTACACCGATTGTATTACCTACAGAATAAACGGTATCTTTATTCAGTAATGACTTTAATGCCAAATAATCAAATCCATTATATGTTAAACGATAACCATCATATTTAGCATTTCTCAATCTGGATACCAATTTCAACTTAGCCAAGTCACTGATAGCTCTATTAGTACCAGAAATTGACCTCAATCCAGACAACTGATGGATTAATGTGGTTGGAACAACCTCATGATTTTTGGTACCTTGCTCGACAGCCTGTAAAACACGGAAATCGTCACCGGTAAGGTAACGCATATGATTCGTGTCTAACTTCATTTTAACACCAATATAGCTCACTCTAATGCCTAATCAATTCTCCCAGATACAAATCAAAGATCAACTTTTATCTTCCAATCAATATTTCAACCTTTCTTAAATCGATGAGATGAGATGAGCTTTGATATTGCTAATTTTTCACTTTGTTCACATCACAGCAAAAAGGAAAGACCAAAAAAAAGAGAAATTCTTTTTGGAGAGTGAAAGGAGGGTAACAAACGGTTTTCCTTTTATCCTTGGAATTAAAAGGGATCTCTGCATTGCATCTGTATGTGGTCTACATTGCAATCACCACCAATGGTGCTTTAATAACAAACATATAATGATATTAACAGCTAAACCATTTTATTTAAACTATACAGTATTCTACAAAAACAAATGGGAATATATATCTATATATATATATATATGAACTATGCAAGTATAAATCTTGGTAATATCATCAGAAACTGATCCTATCTAGACTTTAATTACCAACGGTTTGGGCCGCCTGGGCCGTTTTGGTAACCTCCATGATGATGGGAATGTTCATTACCATGATGATGTTCATGTTTATGCTTGTCCATACTATTCGAAATCTTGTTAGCAATCATGGCACCGGCAATAGCACCACCGATGCCCCCCATAGTCGAATGCTTGTGAGACATCTTTGAACCCACGGCTGCACCAGCTGTACCACCAATCATAGTACTCATCAAACCTCTTTCACCACCCTCTTGGTCATATTGGCCTTGTTGGCCATATTGTTGCTGTGGTGGTTGGTTATACTGTTGTGGTGGTGGTTGGTTATATTGCTGTTGTGGTGGCTGGTTATATTGACGACTTTGCTGATCGTAATTGTTGTTGTTGTTGTTATATGGTTGATATGTAGCTTGTTGAGACTCTTGATAAAATTCGTTGGCAGACATCCTTGTTTTGTTTTGTTTGGTTTGGTTCGGTTTGGTTTGGTTTGATTTTACTCTAAAGTATATCTCTAGATAACTCTAATGCTCTTGTCACTCCAAGAATACAAAACGAAACATAAAAAGCCAAAAAATTACAATCGAGAAAAGTGAAACTGGAAAATAAACCAAAACTTAACAACTCTTGACTTTTCAACAAATTATCAGTTGCCTTTTTATATTGCTCCATCCTGATTCACACCCCCTTACATGTGAGTTCAGCTCAGCCCATTAACGTTATGGGAGAAGTCTTCACAAAAAAAAAAGATACAAGTAGAATCAAAGGAGGTAAGATGAAATAAAACAGGGAGAAACAGGACCAGAATTGACAAGACAACTCATAATTAACATCTACAGAGGAGGCTAAACCAAAGTGTTGTTGACTATCCTTTATGGTTTCCAACGTGGCATGATAAAGCTATTGATCTTGAGTATGATTAAGCACTTTTTTGTTGCTATAAATGGTAACTAAAAATTTAGATCAAACTGGGCTTGGCGGACGGCTCGGAAGCGGTGAATGCGGGCCGAGAGAAGAAACCGCGCTGAAACGGGTATATACGAGAGGGTGTTTGAGTTTCGGAAGAGAGGGTTAAGTAATGGAATAAGAAATTAGAAGAAGCAAGATGAAGTCAGAGCAATGAGATGAGACTAGACTTCAAGATCTGGTTTACCTGTCTATAATTTATTCTCTTGATTGTTGGGAGGGTCTCATGGATTTTGGTGTCCTTAACTGAAGGGACATTCGTTATCGAATAAAGTATGACGAAGCTTAATTATAGAGAGTGAGAAAAATTCTGGAATATGTTAATGGGCCGGAGATAGTAACTGTATGAAAATAATAAAGTTTAATTTATTTGATAATCTTTTCTTATTTGATTGTTGATAATATTGATTAAAAGCAAGAGGAACAGCTTTGTTAGGTATGCCTTTCTTATCATTTCACCCCCATCATCATTCTCCCTTCTAGTTCAAAAGAAACAAAAATGGACTTAAATGTGTACATATTTATTTAAAGGATACGTAAAATTCTAAAGTCTAAATACTAAAGGAAGGAAATGAAGTATTCATTGAATAATAAACAGCCCAGTTACTGGCTACATAATTAAATCTCTTGGTTTGTATGGCTCTTCTAAATACGTCATTTCATCTTTTGTCAAATTAATTTCAAGAGCGGCAATAGCTTCATCGATTCTATCTATTTTACTCATTCCAACTATTGGGAAGCAACCTTTCTGTATTACCCAATATAAGGCTACAGTTGCCATTTTGGTATTTCTTTTTTTAGCAATTTCTTCAACTCTAGTGATTATCTCTTCATCGCTAGAGTTGATATCTTTAATGTTCCCAATACTCATAAATTGATCCTTTTCAAATCTGGTAGAGGTTTCTCCAACTGGTCTGCACAAAACACCGCGTTGTAAAGGTGACCATGGGGTTAATGCAATGTTGTGTCTTTTAGCAAATGGAATTAATTCCCTTTCATCTTCACGGTATAACAAATTGTAACATGATTGGGAATTAATGAATTTAAACCAGTCGTTTTTTTCTGCAATAAATTGCATTTCTACAAATTCTGTCGCTAACATAGATGAAGCACCTATATACCTTGTTAACCCATCAACGACAATATCATTTAATGCTCTCATTGTCTCTTCAAATGGAGTATCAGGATCAGCTCTATGGATTTGGATGATATCAGCATATGTTCCTAATCTTCTTACTGAGTCCCTTGCTGAATTAATAATATTTTTCCGAGATAAACCAGTAATGTTCACATTATTCAATATTGCTTCTGGTGTCATCGAAAATATATCATAATCAGCGTTATCATTAGTTGGAAAGTACAATTTTGTCATAATAATTACTGTTTCTCTTGGGATCTTGTAATTCTTTAAAAATTCACCCAATATTATTTCACTTTCACCATTACTGTATACATTGGCTGTATCGTATGTACGTAAACCTTTATCATACGCATATTTTAATATTTTAAATATTTTTTCCCTATCATCTTCAACCCATTCACTCCACTTCTTTGAACCAAATGACATACAACCAATAATAATTGGGGAAACTTTTAGGCCAGTATTGCCAAATTTTTTTTGTTGAAGTAAAGACATATGTGTCGTTATTATAAATAGTTTGTGTGGATGCTTTATTTGATCGGTAAGATGATATTGCTTGAATGGTCCTTTTTTTTATCCGAGAAAAATTAAAAATTAACAGATTACTTTGAACAATGAGGATTTATAGGTGCAAGAGTAAGTAAATTTGTTACCTTATATATAAAATTTTCTTGCTTTTTGTCTCGCTATTACTCTTTAATGCACTGCTTGTCCCCTTCCTTGTTCTCGAATAATGAGGTATATATTCGGCCGAGTATGCAACTATTTTATTATGCTCGGCTCGGCTCGTTGGAATAATACACCCACAATCAATCCTCAAATATATTTGACCTCAGTTCGGAAAACTTTTTAACGAAACCTAAAATGCAGATACCTTAATAATTGCGCTCAGCAGATATAGACTTTCTCCCTCTGCTCACAATAACGAATTATTTACATAAAGTTAATTAATTGAGTACCTTTTTCCTTTTGTCATGATAGTCATTAATTATTTCATGTCGTAATATCAATTGCTCAATTGAATATTTGGCATATACTGGTTATTAAACCATCATAACCATTACAGTTAAGCATGGGTAAAATAAAACTTGTGATATTGATAAAATATATATTTTTTTTTCTCTTGTCAATGACATTTGATGATTGTGTAAATATACAGATGGATGGAATTAAACTTAGGATTACCTTTGTGTTTTATGTAATGCATATATGTATGTAAATTAATTAATTTCCATAAATTGGAAGGTTTCTGAATTAAATCCGTCTTTAAAAGAAATATATTCTTAAAATACAAGCCATATTTCACAGCTCATCATACTTTTGTGGGTATGATTGCTTTGCATAAATTCAGATTATTCCTCTCTGCTTCAGTCCTTCTATTATAATTAATTTGAAGTCAAAGGCCTAGTATTCAATGAACTTATTAAAACAAGAAATGAAACAAAATTTTTATTTATTATATAAACATTGAATGAACATTCAAGAAACTTCTTTTTAAATTGAGTTTAAATGTATCCCAACTTTAATTAAATACTGTTATACAAAGGAAGATATGTGCAAGAACAGAAATTCAAAAATCATGGCTCCTTCAAAAAAAGAATTTCTTGACTTAACGGATATAATATTGTGTAATGAATAAAATCAATTTCTATAGATGTTTGAGCTAACTTTAAATATCTCATTATATGTTGTTAGTACTACTTCAATAATTTTTTGTCTTTGTCTCATTAGGAGAAAATTACATATATATGTTCATCTTTAGACAACACACTATTTTAAGGGTCTGAAAAATTGAATCTATTGGATGCGAAATGTAGCTTATAAAGATTGGAATTGTGCTATAACTGCAGAAATTAATTTACAAAATAATCTAATCTCTTATAGTTCTGAGATTCTTATATAACCTTTTTAATTTAGTGATTCATATCAACGGGTCTAAAACTAAGGCCGACTAATAAATTTAGTGTTCCATAGTTTTGTTACTACTATAAAATAGAACGGATTGATAATTCTACAAAATTACTACTAGATCCAGCTACGGGTTTGATTATATTATATAGATCAGAAAAGTATCGAGAAGCGGGAGATTAAGTTATGCCTGGTATTTTTGTAACCTCCCTACAGCACACCTGCCTACACAACATTCTAACTGGAGACTACTACTAAGAACCAAAGGTAATACACCATATTATGAGGGCGATACGGAATAGTATCGCTTCACTTCCGTCTCATATATACCACTACTTGTAATCCATTTCTATCTCGAAGTTAGGTATAATTGAATTACTCAATTAATTAATTGTCAGTTTCACATTCTATCTAAATCGATATTTTACATAGAAAAACAATAATTGCTAACACCAAATTTAATTTAGGAAATCAAAAATCAATGTTTCATGATCAGCCTCAACTTTACTATAAATCGACTTAATGTTATACAGCCTCTAGTTTTGACCAGCATTGAAATAAATACTAGATCGTATAAAAATTTTCAACTAAATATATTACACGTAGAAGGAATTGTTATATCCCGTAATAGCTAAAAAAGATTATGACACCATAGAAATGTTTAAACTAAGTTTAAAGCACTGCAAAGTTTTTAATTTGAAATACTAACTTTCTGAGTTTCGATCTATCTTGGTCTAATTCCTCTATACAATCTCGGCTAACGATGATCTTAATGTGAAGTAGGCATGGTCAGGCAGCAAAGTCAAAACCCTGCCCTCAGAATAAAGTGGCCAAATAAGGAAATTGTCCTTGGCCTGGTTGGAAGTCGTTAATATCAGATGATTATCACATGATTTTCAAACCCTGCTTTTGCTTTTATACTACCAAGAGCCCTACACTGACACACCTCTCTATCGTCCAGGTAATGTGTTGTATTGGTTCGACATAGTTTCATACGAATTTGTTGTAAGATCTATGACACCAGATAATACGTGTTATTATCTTTGACACTTATAAAGAATAAGAGTAACTGCTATTTGAAACAATTGTATACTATTGTATATTACTTACTTACTTTGTACATTAGAAGAAGAATATATAGTACTCTTTAATAATAAATATACTTATTAACAGTACTAGTCTCCACAAGATAGACGAATAGAATAAAAGCAATACCAAGCACTTATTCAACGTACAATTACTAGATATCTATAACAAAAGAATTCACAACAAAGAATACAGTGTTTTACTGCAGGTGATTGTATTGCCGGCGGTTGTCAGCATTCCTTTGGCGTTTAGTCCTGATTTTTTATGTGTAGTCTATTGCAAGAAATGTAATCGAAGCTAGTTTTGGCAACTATTATCCGAATAATATCATTCTTGGTATTGAATTTGTGATACAATTACTTCACAATAACTTTCCCTTTAGGTATAACTTTACCTCAACTAAAAACAAGACCATCTAACTTATTATATCTATATGTTTTGAGAGTCATTTGTTTTGCTATGTCTGTATTGTCTCTTTCATTTAGGGCTGTTAATAACTATATAGTTATTTTCCACTGAAGATTTAACTGTTTATTTAAAAATAATATTGTGTAATATGAAATTAAACAGTGAAGATGAATTCATTACATTGTCAATATAACTAACAAAAGGCCACTTCAATCCTAAATCTAAATACAATTGAGTGTTTAGAGTGAGTCCTATGAAACAAGAGGAATCAGAGGAAGAGAACTAATTCGAATACTAAGATCTCCTAAGAAAACATGAGGTACTTTTCAAAGTATATCTATTTGTACAAATGTTTATGTACTAACCTAGGACATAGAATTGATTTAAAAGAAACAAAAAGCTTTTTAGATCTAACTTCTGAATAATTTACTGACAAAACAGCATCAAAGATACCTTACTCTGATGGTCTGGTAGTTTTGTTTACGTTTACGACAAGTTACGGGAAACGTGTCAGCCCAAGTTCTGGACATTTTTACCAAAAGTCTAAAATATTCTGTAGAAAATGTACGTTGTTCTATGAAACTTTAGTGAATGTCTAATATTCTCTCATAATCTTTCATCATTTTTATGATGTAAAGCTGAAAATTATCCATATTGGGAAACCACTAACTCTCCTACATGAGAAAAGTGTAGAATCACTTATATTTTTGTTGAATTGAAAATTTTGTAGAGACATTACTATTGAATCATTTTAATATTTATTTTATGACTTTTATGGCCTTCCGTTTGTACATCCAATGGTTTGGGTCTTATATAATGAGGTTGCTTTGTTTTATTTGACCCAATGGCAATATGATATTTAACATCAGCAATGGTTTCATATTTTAAACCCCAACTTCTAATTTCGAGCTCGTTAAATAAGTTGATCTTAATGACCACTACAATTATAACCTTGAAGACCATCTAAAAAATAAAATTTTATAATTAATGAAATTGTCATCGGCAGGTTCATTAGTGGAAACCCTGCTAAACGAAATTCTAAATTGATAATTGCTGTTGAAGGTAATGATCATAGTTGAGGGATAATATCGTATGATTTAAGACTAATGAGGTAAAATCAGTTTTAAATGGGGGTGTGGCTGTATCTAATAATACTAGACAATTAACGAAGCTTTCTTTATTCCAAAATAAACTAATGAAACATAAACTAAAACTTTAACAACTGTTTGTATCTCGAAAACATTATTGATTTTATTACCGCAAGTTTTTTCAGTTTAATAATCATATATAAAGGTGAAAAAAAATCTATTTTTATGGATTGAACTACTTTCATAACTTTATTATTTCAATGTTGATATTCCCATAATCCGAATCATCAATAATATATTATTTCATAAGAATAAGGAACATAACTCGAATCTTCTACATCGACAAAATATCAAACCAAAAAACATGAAGTTCAATTTTCAATTAAGTTTAACTAATATTTTGTCTTTTATAACCATTTTACTTATTAGCGACGCTTCTGTTTCTGGTGAAACAGTGTCAGAACACAGTTCTGGATCTAACACTGTCACCTTATCTCCCGCTGGTGCTGTAACCGTAAACACTCAAAGTACTAGTACTAGCTACTGGACTGGGTCATCTGACATCACCTATTCAACTGTTATTGTCGAAAAGAAATGTGTCGAATACGAAATTACCTCTAGTACTGTTTACTTTGTTCAAACGCCAATTAGGAATACAAGTACTACTTTTACCACATGGTCCGATTATATGGAAGGCACTATTACGTCAACTTATGGAACCACCACTTTTACTGGAATAGACGGTTTGGAAACAACACAAACAATTTATATAGTTATTACTCCAATATCTGAAACCACCACCACTATATATACTGATTTCCCAGATGGATTAGCTTTTGTTGTATCCCCAACTTCATCAAGGACATCAGTCACTGTTACACCTACTAAAGGAGCAGCTTATGTTCAACACATTGAGTACGCTAATAAACCACAAAAGAACTAAAAGTGAAGTTACAAGGAATAGCCATACCAATTAATCTGATCCAATCGATTAAACTTCAATATTAACGGCAGTTATATTTATGTATTTACTTATTACTTTATTTATTTATTTTGTGTACCTTCTAATCTTACAATATTTATTTTTAGTTGATATCAGATAATGTCTTCTCTTTAACTTAGGTTAAATTAATATACTGTATTAATTTATTTGATTGCTATCTTATTCTCAGTTTTACAGATCTTGATATCAGAGTATAAAACGATTTAA
This sequence comes from Vanderwaltozyma polyspora DSM 70294, assembly GCF_000150035.1. Lineage (NCBI taxonomy): Eukaryota > Fungi > Ascomycota > Saccharomycetes > Saccharomycetales > Saccharomycetaceae > Vanderwaltozyma > Vanderwaltozyma polyspora. The sequence goes on from NW_001834584.1 coordinate 25,385, forward strand.
CAACAACGAAATATAAATTATATTATTACATAAATTTAATGGTTTTTGATTTATATGATGGATATACTAATTATTAATTTCCACCTTACTCTAGATATAAACACCGCAATGAAATGTGTTTGTCATTTCAGGATATATTGGAAATATGATTATGATGAACTTAATAGTTTATTATCATTGTCATGTGTTTTATCCAGTTTAATTAAAATATTGGAGTGTTTTGTATATACTTTATATTTTACACTAACATAAATATATGAATATTTATATGTTTGTTGCTATTAATTGGTTCCTGCTATCATTTTACAAAATACAGTGATTCCATAGTGTTATTTATTCGTATCTCTAATACAATCAATTATCAGACTTCGGTATTCTTAGAAAGTTTGTTTAATAATATAATCACGACAAAGATGGTTCCATCTCTTTAATGACGTTTTTTAAAGATTTTTATCTAAATTTTTTATTTATATTTTGTTTTAAATAATTAATAATTGCGATTTGGGAATATTTGGGAAAAATGAAACTGATAGCCATATAAAGAAAACAAATAATAGAACTAAAGGTAAATTTTATCAATCTTCAGTACAACAGATAATAATCGAAATATAATTTTAAACTCTCCAAACTGTATAGATCTGATGTAATAAAAGATAAAGGAAAGGATCCTCAGTTAGCGCAAATGACAAGTATACCATTCGAGTAATATCTCCTTTGAAAAGAGAAATTACGACATGGTAAGATTTTGGTATTCGAGAGGTTTCTGTGAAATGTTCTTATAAAACAGTTCTTTGAAAAAGGTTAAAGACAAGTATCGTATTATCTAATATTATTATACATAATTGCAGTTTTAGGATAACATTCATTATTTCTCCTTTTATTAGTTCAGGATTAAAAGCAAACAAAAATCTATATTTTTGATTGAAGCACTAATCCTTCTTCAGATATATCCGTGAGGATAGTGACTTGTTTAGTTTATTATACTTATTTAGAAATTTTGGGTTTATTAAAGTTAATGCAGTTGGTGCAAGGGGTAGTCAAGTAGGCATATCATTATCTTAAAATATGTAAACCAAAGTTTCATGTTTATGCAAGATTACAAATATAATAAACTATTTCAAGGAGACAGAATTCCTCCAAATTAAGAACAATTCTTGCAATTCTTAATAAATTTAAGTTCCTTACATTTATTAAATTAATTAAAAAATATTCATTACTATCATACTTGTCTTAATGAAATTAAGGTTTCAGGTATTCCTTATTACATATTTTAATTAAAGAAATTTTATGGAATATACTGCATAATTTTACATTGAACATTCTTTCGACACAACGATATTAATGTATATTAATAGGCTATCTAAAAATAATATCACAGTAATCAATTCCAGAAAAAGGCAGCATGAATAAGAAAAAAACAAATACTACTGGACTTTATATAATCTAAATTTAATCTTGTTTCATTGAACCCTAACGAATTGATTATGGATTTAATTCAAATTCATTTTTCAACTCTTTTTCGATTAACTCCTTTAAATTTTTCTTTTCTTATTGGAATATAATCCATTCTAAGTTTATTAGAAACTCAATTTAATGAACTATGAATATCCCTAATTTGAATGCAGAAGAAAATTTTCAAGGCATAGCGCTTGCTTTCTCTTTCATGAAATTAATCCTTCTCCAGCGTTATTACCCCCCCCCCCCCCCAGAACCCACGCCAGAGTGTACATAAATTCAGATTTACTTCTTTAACGTCATCACCTCGAAATTTGTAAAAGCTACTATTTTGCTTGGTGATCTTCTCAACAAAAATGAAATAATGGCAGACATGTATCAATGCTCGAAGGAAAGAATAAAAGCAAAGTGGGTAGCAATTTTTTTATTACTTGTGTGTTAGCTACTGCATGAAAGATCTTTCTCCCCTCTGCAAACTATTCCTCTAATTGAGCATAATAACAACACTCGTAATAGAATCTTTCGGAACTTGTTCCTTAGGTTTGCATGGTTCTCAAACTTTTCTATAGGTCCCTTAACGTAACCTCGAAGCATACCTACTTCAGATAGCTGGGAGTAGCCCTGGTTAGCGTCTCGCAATAATAGTATCAGTCAAGTTTGTCAAGCTAATAATTATCATTTCTTTTTCTTTTTCTCATGTTATTGATTTTGACAGAAAAAAAAGAAAACGTATCTCAAATTCCCAATTTTTTTTAGTACTATTTTGCTGTACTATAACCAAATATGATATCGATTTGATTCTAACCTAATTTAATAGCATTGAAGAATTGAACAAGCTACTGATTTTTTTTCTTTTTTTCTCTCTAACCAATTGGCTTAATTTCTAAATTAGGTAGTCAAAAAAAAAAATTAATAGCTATTTTAGAATAAAATGAAAAGAAAAAAACATTGTCACCTTTTTTGGAAAGCACTTCACAAAATGGAAGTATGCATCCACTTTAATTCTTGCTCTACTTGACAGATTCTTCGATAACCTTTCAAATGCTACTAAATAGGAAAAATTTATTTTCTCCCATTTGAAGAAAATTTGAAATTCCTAAGAAATTCCGCTGACTTTCACATTTCCCGAAACGAATAAAAAATTGACGTCAGGAAAATAAAGGAATTTGTTTATATCAGTAAGGAATACAGGAGGAAGAGGAGACGTTTCTATAAGAACAATGATCTTAGTACGAACAGATTTAGTTACTCTGTTCAAACATACAAAATGTTTTTTAACTGAATTGGAATTTAAGTTTTATTTAAAAAATGCTACACAAACAGTATTTGTTTATTTCTGTAAGTTGTTGGTTGTATTTCAATAGGATTAAAAATATTCCTATTTCCTTTTTAGTATCTTTGAATAATTGAGAGAGACAGATCTTATCCAACAGTTTTGCATCCAAGAACAATGAGTAGTATTCAAACATATAATGATAAAAACCTTCATAAATATCTATTTTTGAAGTTAAATAAACCTTCTCTAGTAATGCGTAAATTGCTAGGCAAAGTGCTATATAATATTTCCTAATGCAACGTCATTTCAACGTATTCAAGTAATAAGTGAAAAACAAACAAACCCAATATAATTATTCTCATCTCATCTTTTCTGCATTTGTGGACTAACTCTTAGAGTAGAAATTTATTAAGACATTATCGTACTGATCTAAGATCAATTCCTTCCTGGTATCTTCATTACCAATATTCCTGAGGGTCAAGTCCTTTCCTTAATAACTCTAATAGATAATAGCGACAATTAAATGCGATAAATAACTGTTGTTATCCAGGGAAAATATGGAAGGTGTCTCATAATTTATAGCAAACTCTTAAGGTAATGAATGATACTGTAAATATTAAAGAAATCCCTAAACAAAATAATATTCTCTGACAATTCTTCGAATAAAGTTACTGCATTTTTCTTCTCAATCTTATAAAGCATTCAAGAAATAAGTATTAATTGGAAACAATATTTGAACAACAGTTACAAAAAAAAAAAGTAAGCCCCAAATAGAACAATTTATTTAGCAACAATTTCTTTCCAAGCATGAAGTACATCTTTTTCGACAAGAAAACAATTCATATATAACTCTCTTAAATTTTCAATAAATCAGAACATATCTTGAAACATAATTAATTCTTTTTATCCAATTAATATTTCTAATCAATAACTACTGAAAGGAGCAAAATAAGAAATTGTCACACTTCTCAGGATTATTTTTGTACTCCTAGAAATAAATCAATTGAATAAGATAGATCTTTCATTTTAACCACATTTTATATGACAGGATTTAAAATCAGGTCTGTTTATTTGTTAGCAGTACTTCTCTTCAGTACTATTTCGACCGCCTTGTGGGATGGAGACTGTAGATTAGATTGGAGCAGAGGTGTATTGCGATGCATTAAAGAAATACCTTGTGCAGAAAGATTCACTTATGTTAGGGAAGAAAGTTGGGGCTGGTGGACACATCCTAGGTATGGTAGGGAATACAGATGTAACTATATTACTGTCTGTAAACCAGAATTTGTCGAAGTAGATATCCCTGTAAACAACTATGTTCCATATCCTCGTCCATGCCGCCCTCCTCCAATATCAAATCACTGCCGCCCACCTCCTCCACCTCCTCACCCAACTTTCACACATGATTGGTGGCATTTTCCTTGTTCTCACCCTCACCCAAATCCATGTCCTCATCCACATCCACACCCATGTCCAAACCCCCATCCACATCCTCACCCATGTCCACATCCGCCAAAACCAACATGTACAAAACCTACTTTCACCAGGCCAACATGTACGAAGCCTACTTTCACTAAACCTACTTATACTAAACCTACATGTACAAAACCAACATTTACAAAACCAACATGGACTATTCCAAGTTTAACTAAATCTTCAATAACAATTACTAGTGAATCCTTTACTTATTCTTCAACCAACACTCATACCTTCTCTTTGGATATATCTTCATCCAAAATTTACCCAAGCTCTGAAGCTTACTCAAGTAGTGAATTAATTACAAGTAGCTCTGAAGCTTACTCAAGTAGTGCATTAATTACAAGTAGCTCTGAAGCTTACTCAAACAGTGAATTAATTACAAGTAGCTCTGAAGCTTACTCAAACAGTGAATTAATTACAAGTAGCTCTGAAGCTTACTCAAGTAGTGAATTAATTACAAGTAGCTCTGAAGCTTACTCAAACAGTGAATTAATTACAAGTAGCTCTGAATCATTTTCATCTATCGAAACGACTAGTAAGGATACCACTAGTTATGGAGAAACTTCTTCACGTTCATTTATATTATCTACTCCAGAACCTATTCATAGAACTTCTACAACCACTACTTATTGGACGGGATCTTATGAAACAACATTCTCTACAATAACTAAAACATCAACTGGTACCGATAATTTTGTAACTACGGAAACAATTTATATCGTTGAAACTCCGATAAGAGCTCTTCTATCAACCACATCAAATTACTGGTTCTCTTCTCATTTCACTACAACCACTCTTTACACTACAACTTTTACAGGTTCAGACAATTTTGAAACTACAGAAACTGTTTATGAAGTTTTCATTCCTATATATGAAAGCACAACTACAATTTATACAGACTTCCCGGATCCTATATTGTTGATACAACAAACCAATTATCCAGTCTATTATACAACAAGTACTATGATTGAAATCGAAAATGAACTTGATTGTATATTAGAGATGATCTATGTCTACTTAGGATCGGAACTAGGTTCATTTAACGGAACTATCAATTTCGACGAAGTCCTAGAAGTTGGCAAAAATTAGAAAATTAAACTTTGTACAGTTTACTAATTTTTTATTACTTTTAAAGATAATACCCAATTAATTATATTTTTTCACCTTTATCAGGTTTAGCAAATTCACTATTTTTAAGTTCGTTAATTATATAGCCAGTCTATAGAAAATTCAAGATTTAATTTAAAACAACGATTTTTCAATTATTTATGAATGCCAACTTCTAATTAAAATTGGTTGTGGACTTATATCGTTGCGAGCATTTAAGTACGAAGTATGAAATTTAAAGTAATCAGAATTCAGAATTTAAGTATTTCAAACTGATAATTTTGTTTGCTTAAGAAAACAGATGTAAATTTATAGGCTAATATATATCTTATCAGCAACCTCAATAGTTTCTCTTCTGGCAATCCAGAATTAAATCAAAATACTACGAAGTTGGTTCACGTCATTTTGAAATGACCAAGCAGATTGTTGTTAAATCTAGTTTATTATTGTTTCAAATTAAAATTGTTCAATTTTGTTAGTTATATCAAATGTGGTTTATTAGCTTTTCTATTACACATTTAAGAGATTAATAGGGAGAACGTAAATTCCAAGAATCTTTATTAAAATATGTTTCAGTGGGATTTTGTAGATCCTTCAAACCTATAAAAATTAATGTTCGTTTAACAAACGAATAAAATAACAGATATGTGGCAATCAATTTTTAAAATCAATAACAGTCACCTAAAAGGATTATTGATTAGAGCTTTTCGTTAATCTAACTTTTTAAGACCTTTGACAGAATTTGGCTTTAAAAGTAAAGACGACTTTTTTTACAAGAAAAATGAAACCTATATATTAATATATTTTAGAAATATTCAATTGCTTATTTGCATCAAATATTTTTTTGAAACAATCAAATACAAGTTTACTGAAAAAATCCCCGAGGTCAATTACCTTGAATGAACTGAAGAATCATCTTTATAGTTGAATGCTAAATTAAAACAATAAAAAAACGATTTACTTAATTACTGAATCTCTGAAATGAAAAATTATATCAAATTTCGTTTAAACTAAAGGAATATACTTTTTTAAACTTCCATTTATCAATGCAGAGATAAAATGTATATTGCCAGCATGTTTTAATGTATGCATAAAAACCCAAACAATATAGGACCTTCAAAGGAAAGTAACAAAAATTATTGATGCTTCGTGGTTGCATCAGGTTTTTAGAAAGTGCATATTTCAAATAGGATTAAATGGGCTAAAGATATGGATCTGTTATGCTGTCCCCTACTTTTGGGACACAGTTGCGGATTTACAAGCAATCAAGATAAATAGAGACAATCCTTTTTATTACTTATCAAATTGACTACTTTTCAAGAACCAAACAAGGTGACCATTTGATAATGTCAGATGTTTGTACCCATTTATACCTGTAAAAAGTACATTCTTAATAGAAATTATTGGTCGTTTCCCGTCCAACCACTACCACATCACAAAATCGATATTCCTTTTAGAACTTTATGATGTGTATTGTTTCCCTATTCAATCACATATTTGAAATAAATATTTTCAGTTGAATTTTAATCCTCTAACGAATCTATTGAGGAATCAGAAAAACTCAAGCCTTACTGTTTTTAGCTTCAAATAATGGATATAAAAAATGGGTTTCAATTAGTGGGATAATAATAGCAAAAAGTTAGATCATAACCAATAGCATTGTAAGATGAGGGAATAAGAAAGCTCAGTAACAAAAGCCATATTTTATTGATTGTTTGACATGCCTCAAATCAGAACCGTAGAAGGACAGTTGGCATCTGAACCGAAATAACTTAAATGTCGATGCATTTTATGAAAGGATAAAAATCCTATTTGGTAAATTAACAGCTATATTGAATTGAATAATAAAGATAGTGATTAGAAGCATTTGTTAGACTTGGTACTAAAAGTGAATAGACGATTTTTGGATTATCGACATCTAGATTTACAATTTTTGATTTCTCATCAAACTTATTTGGGGTTTATGGATTACATTTAAAATATGATTTATCGTGAAGGACCCCAAAACATATATGATTTTTTAACTATTTATCAGTTGTAAAAAAAGCAACAACAAGAAACAACTACACTAATAGAGTTGATATTTTCGAAGAAAAATAATGGAACCTCATCAAGATTAGTATTGATAATACATTACTTCTAAACAGGTCTTAAATAACAAATACTGTGCAATGATGAAATTAATAATTTCATCATCTGTCTAATACGGAAAAACTATAAATCCTAGACTAGTTTTTCCTTACGTCAATAATATTTTTAGAGTTCATTGTTCTCCTATATGCATAATATCTGCAAAAAGAGTTGTATTAAGGCAATATTACAAATTCACTACTTCTTTCTAGTTGTTTACCTGATGTCGACCCCAAAATAATAACAAATGAATTTAGACCAGATGTGACATCAGTATTCTAACCACCAGAATAGTTACAACTATATAGTGCGTTTTTTTCCTTTAAAATTAAAACCAGCTCCTTCGTCAGTTGTTTCTGACTTTCTCCTCTACCAACTAGGAGTGCAATACAAGGTTCTTATAAATTTCTATCAACCCCTCTCTCTTGTATATACTTTCTTGAACTGAAGCACCTTTCGAACTCGAACCAAACACAGCCTTTCGTTCATCAGTTTCTCTGTCTCTGACGCCTTCGAAAATATCTTCAATATATCTTTTGTACTATCTCAATTTTGCTTCTAGCATAATAAATATGAAATTTTAACGCAAGCCCCCTGTAAAATCTCCGCAGCCCATTCCGAACGGTTATTTCAATATGCTGGCTATACTTAGTCTTTCGAAATCCTTGCAGAGTAATAATATTCTAAGAATTTGTACCCTATTCCCACTTATATATTCTGATGATAGAATGAAAATCAGGTTTTGCATAGATAACTTGATAGCAGTCTATTTCCTCTTAACAAAATTGAGGGAGCATTGAAATTTCTTTTTTCTTCAAGAAGCCACAAAAATTAAGAAGAAAAACGAAATTACCCAAAGAGGATGAAGCTATTACATCTTCATGAAAAAAGAAAATGTTTCAAATATGGTAAGAGACAATACATATAAATTTATATTCTAAAGGGATATGGGATAGTCCCGCGTATAGACGCTGGTTTATGCCATATTTGTCATTTCGCTGTAATTTTTAATTTCCTCTTACAGAAAAGTCCAGGGTATGTAGTTTTCTGTCTTGGAGATTTTGAGAATATATTATTTGCAGAGTATTAGCATTTGAGGTTTTCCGTTTTTGTGTTTGGCCTTAAACTAGGTGTAGAAAAGACTTTCTCTTTAAAAAGCATTTGGTAAGTGGGCCGTAAAACGCGGGTGGTAAAAAGTATTTTTTTTTCGAGAGACTTTTTGAAATGAAGAGGAATTTTGATGTCATTTTTTTTTGGCTTAATAAGGGGGAATAAAAGAAGGGAAAACCAGGTATTTTGTACTTTGACGTATACAATTTGTGCTTTTTAATGTTTAGCTAATTTCTTTTTTGCTATAGTTCAATCTTTTTGGCAATTCCCTTAGAGTTGTTAGAAATAACACGTTGAATTTTTTATCTGAGGCTCAGAAATGTTGCCATTTCTTTTTGCTGAACCAAACTATTTTTTAAGATTTTCCAGTGGCGGATAAAGAACTTCATTTCTTTTCCTGAAAATTCTCCATCTCAAAAGTCCAGTTTTATTTTCAAACGGGTACATCAAAGTTCCTGGACTGATATATTGATGAAATCCTATCTAATGAGATGGATCTCAGGATTAATTTAATCGATAATTATTAAAACTTCTGTAAGCATCTGAAAAGATGGATAAACTCTTTTACCTGTCACCTTTGGGGTTCCGTCTACTTTACTTAAATGGGTTTATTGGTAGCAATTTCCAAAGTTTTTCTATCTTGGCTCGGCTTAAAAAAACTAAAGGAAAATTACTTCCCTTCCCAATTGGATCTAACATTTTCAATGGAAGATTAGGGATATGGGTTTACCTTCAGGTGGTTTTCGAATCCCCATATTTTTTATTAGACGGGGGTTTAAAAAAATTTTCCTTACCTTGGTTCCATTGCTATAACGGGCGGAAGGCTTCTCAAAATTCGAATTTTAGAAGCGGTTTTAAATTCTTATAG
>NW_001834585.1:0-7899 GCF_000150035.1 Vanderwaltozyma polyspora DSM 70294
GGCGTGTCTATAAATGGGAATTGGAAAGGGGGGTTCACTTTGGAGATTTCCTTGAGGGAGATATTAGAAAACCATTTCGAAAGGTGAAAAATTATTAGAACAGGTTTTTTAGATTCAAGGTTTTTGGGGTTGCAATGGTAAAAGTTTATTGGAAGAGCTTCAAAAGTATAGGAAACGTTAATGGTTGGAGGGGTCAAATTATTCCCCCTTTTTCAATAATAGTTTTTGGAAGAAGCCGAAGCCTTTTGGAGGGTCCTGAGAAGATGAAAATGACTTGACTAGTTTTTTTTCTAATGGCAATAATTTTGATATGGATACTGAAGAGGACGGAAAACTTTTGCCCCATTTAAAAAAGAAGGGAGTAAAGAGGGCCATGGTCCTGTAACTGGAGATTCTTTGAATTATGAAGAGGTTTCTTTTTAATGACAATGAAGTTCACTTTTAATAAACACTTTTCAAACTAAATAAAAAGAGTGATTTGTATTTAATATAATTAAATTATATAAAAAAATAATGCCTCTTTGATTAAATATTCCAGACTATCGTAATATAAATATATTAACTTTAGAGTGCCCGTGTTTTAGTGATCAATAGACAGCAGCAATCTTAAGTATGTTGTACATATATAAAATGGATCGCATCACGTGCCTTACCATTGAATATAAAAAATTAACGCGATGACCTTAAAGACTTCTCGATATAAAAGTTTTACTACAGTTATTCTATCAAACTATTCAGTTGCTCATTGGTAAGTTTATAAACCTCTATCCTTTATGATCTGGAATAGCTAGGTTAGTACTTTTCAGATATGTCGATTACTATGTGTAAAAAGAGATTCAATGATTGGAGATATTTTAAATTAGAAATGTATGTAGAAACAAACGTTTTATTACACCACTTGTGCAATCGGACTAACAGATAATAATCAAGTAGAACTTCTAACGATAAAGAATTTGATGAATCTATCAAGGTTGACAATATCACTTGGAGACAATGCATAAATAATGCCTTAAGAAGATCTCATGGAATATTTGGCGAAAGCATAGAGTATGAGCTATTGAATTGTAATGATAAAATAAGCTACTTTAGGGTAGGAAATAGAGATAAGGACAAATTCTCATTAGCAATATCAAGTTATATATCATCCGAGGAGTTATTGGGAAAGCCATTGATATTACATGTATTAGAAGAGGATTCAAGTTTACTGAAATTATCTCATTCTGAGGACGATAATTTGTGGATAAGAAGAGAAGTTGAGGAACAAGAAGCAACTTGTGATTAGAATATTCAGTTAAATTTAAGTTTACAAGGTTACAGGGTATTCGTTATTAATAAGTATTTATAGACGTTAAATTACAGTGACGTTCCTTTGTTTTAAGAAACCCATTGGAAAAAACCACATGAACCAGCTTTATTACCAGAGTCTCCATTAGGCTTTTCACAAGACCAAAACCTTCTACCATAATTAGTTGGAGTTTTTGAAGTCTTCAAAATAGCCTCTATTCCATGCTTACATAGTGGCGCTTTTGGGAGCCTGTCGTTAAAAAAACTCAGTTTTGTCTGACTTGTCGAAACTTTTTTGACATTCCTTTCACTAATACAATCTCCAGTTTGTTTAATATTTGTACCTTTAATTAAAAGTTCATCATGTACTTCTGAAGTAGTTGATCCCTTTACCATCCGTGAGGAAGTAGATTTCTTAAAGGTGGAGGAAGATCCAGCTGAACCATCCTCCGGGTCATTACTTGGTAGCTGCCTTTTTCTGTTTTGTGATCCAAACATATCTAAAATGTTCTTGTGATTTAGATCATATTTAAATTTTGCTTCAAATCTTGGGACCTTAACTTGGTCATAATCGTTTCCTTTAGTAAAAAAATTTGAATCAATATCCAAATATACAGGACAATGATCTGATCCCATTACATCGGGAAGTATATCTGCCTGTAAAATATAGTCTTGAAGTTCTTTTGATAATAATATGAAGTCTATTCTTGATCCATAATTTACGGGTCTTGTATTTTTTAAGGTATTCCATACAGTATACATTTTTAAACGTTTCTTTGTTTGCACATATCTTGTTGTGTCTACTAAGATCCCATCTTGTGAAATTCCTGGTATAATCGAGTCTGTCAACATCTGATTTAACATTCTTCGCTGTGGAGCTTCTGGATTCATGACAAACTCGTAGGCTAATTGCGAATATTTTTCTTCAATATCTTCACCTGTGGTTGTACTAGTGATTTGAATCATATTTGCCTCCAATGCCTCAGCTTGGTCTATTAAATCTCTACAACTATTAATATCACCCATTAAAACAATATTTTTCCCCAAAGCCTTAAGGTTTCTAATTCTTTTATACAGTACCTTTAGATATTTTAACCTGAACAATTGCCCATCATCAGTCTGACCAGAGTTAGCTGGACAGTAGACATTGAATACAACTATATTACATGCCAACTCCACAACAACACATCTCCCTTCAGAATCTAAGGTCAGGGCTTCATCATCGTTTGTCTCATCTAAACCCAATGATTCATATCCGCCAATTCCTTGAGAAGTATCATCTTTATATCTAACTTCTTTCCCACCTACTTTAACTGTCAAATAACCAGTGATACCTTCTTCAGCTTTAACTACTTTAAGGGCCTCATACAGTGGATGATCTTTCTCTGGTTTCCTTACCCAACATCCAACGCCTGAATAACCTTTCTTATTAGACGGAATTGAAATAAATGAATAAAAGTCATCAACTTTCCCCCATTTAGAGATTCCATACTTTTCAGTCTTCAATTCTTGAAATGTAATCACATCTGCATCAAAGTATTCAAAAGATGCCTTTAAACTTTGATTCATTTGAGAAAATGGTTGATAATGGAATAAAGTTCTAACCCCATTCACATTAAAGCTAACAAATCTTATGGCATCGGACCCTTGTTTCCTATCAACTACTGATATTCCTGACATATACAATGACTCTTACCGGCAATCAACCTTTATTTATCTTTAAATGGTATTCTAAATTACCTCAATGGGTTAAGAAAGTGTTATATTTTTATTTAACTTAGCACTTTATAACTAACAAAGCTTAAAAAAAATATACACGCTTGGCTTATTGATAGATATACCGATTGGATTTTTTTTCATTTTAGTAAAATATGAAATGTTTATCAGTTTTAACTATATATTAATACATATTTCGAACTCTTATCTAACGTAGAGTATCAATCTAAACTTGTTTTGATTCTGTAGTCTTTTCTTTGCTTAAAAATTGTTTGATGGCATTTCTTTCCTTATATAAGATTAAAATTAACAATGCACTGGCAAATGCGATATTCAGAAATAATTGTTTGAATGTTTTGACATAACCGATGAACCACCAGTTTAGACCACTTATACAGAGGCCTGTAAACATCACTGCAATCAAATTTTGGAAATTAATGAGGAAAGAAGATTCATTATACAATTCTTTGTAAAATTTATGAATAAACCACCCACAGTATGAGATACGCAATGACATATTAATGATATTACTTATTATCAGACCTGAGACTGAAAGATCAAGGTATTCGATAAATATCCAGCAGTTTAACAAAAATACACCTGAAAAGAACATCATTAAATAAGAGAACCTTAAAATTTGATCACCTGAGGCAACACTCTGGAAGAAGGCTTCAAATATACCATTGATTGATAAAAATGGTAAATAAAAACAGTAGACTCTTATGGTGTCCATGACAGTAACTGTGGACCATTTTAGACCAATAATAAATTGTAGTAGAAATGATGAGTTGACGGGACCAAAAATAATAATCAATAGTGACAGATATAAATAAAATCTGGTCAGGTTCACTAGAACCTCCATAGATAATCTTAAATTTTTAGAATTGCGAGTATTTGATAATAATCTTGCCAAGAATAAACGCAACGCTTCTTCAATGGGAGCAAAAACCATTCTTGTTACCAAGGAACCATAATTGGATAATAAAGAATAAATACCTTGTTCCTCGACAGTACATAATGAATTTATAATCAATTTATCACCTTCTGTCAACAAATGTTTAAAACACATTTGGAAGTAAACTTTTTTAAAATGTTCCAAGATATCAGTTTGGAAATAATACGATTGTTGTTTGGAACCAGGAATACTGATTTTTGTTAATCTTAATTTGAACATATTCTTTGGCGCGAATTCCCTCATATAATGGTAAGAATAACATAAGAGTAACGTTATCGAATGAGCCAATTTCCCCAATGAAAACGCCAAGATAGCAATACCTTCCTTGCTAACCTCTAAATCGTCGGTATCCAGCGAGTACCATTTTTTTTCAAAAGCATATACGACAGTAAAGTTAATGACACAACCCATTGTAACAGCGATACCTTCGAATCTCGATCTAAGACCATAGTTCAACATAAATTGATTAACGACAAAAAAGGGTTCGCTCAATAGCTCAATAATGATACTTATCCAAATTAAAAAGATTGACAATTGGAAGTGTGGTAGTGAAATGAAATATGCATTTACATTTGTGTATTGCCAAGTAATCAATACGATCGAAAGAGGAATACCGATCCAAATTGGAATATGAGCGAAGTTTACTGCAGTTTGCAAAACAATGGTTTTTTCATTACTTACGCTTATACTCGAATCTGAAGTATTCTCTTTAATTCTTAAAGTAGATAGTCTAATGGCTTCCCTACTAAAGAACAAGATGGTCCCCAAAATAAACTCTAAGAACGCAATTATACCAAAGATTCTTGGTGACAAAAATCGTACTAATAAACTGTTTAAGAAAAAAGTTACCAGCTTTGTGAAGAATTGGCCCATCATCAAGAATGTAGCACCCTTAGCAGATTTCTCCAATATCTGTTCACTAGTGGTCAATGTAACTTTCTCCTTTTTCTCCATCGTTATGATATATTTATTTTATTTTATTCTATTTTTTTTAATTTATTTTCCAAATTGATAATGCTATATGTATATATCCCAACTGCAAATTATATGATAAAAACCTCCTATATCAACTTCAATAGTCCCTATTGGTATGGCTTCACTTAAACCCAAAAGCTATCCTAAAACTGTCCCTTTTTGCCAAACTCTTCAAAATAAAAAAAAAAATAATTGCTTAATCAAACAATAAAATTAGCAAACAAAAAACCCTAATAACAGCAAACCGTCTCTAGCGCATAAATTGAAACCTGAATAATACCGTCGTACCTTCAAGATACCCTCTCAATCCACCATAACCATACAATTAATCAAAAACTATTATGTGATATCTATAACATCTTCTTATATCAAAACTTTTCAAATTTTAAAGGCTTTCTCTCTTTCTAAAGCAAACTGGATAAAAAAAAAATTGAAATATCAACATTTAGTTAAACCTGGATGGTATCATTGGAAGTGAAAGGGAACGGGTTATTGGGGGCATATATATGTGTATACCAGTGGTAATTTTTAATAAGATATAAAGATTTTTCAGCTTTGTTTAACGGTTCATTTGAATAGGAAACTAACGTTTTGTACCCTTTAAAGCCAATTCTCCGATTTAAGCAATGAATAGCAGTCACCAAGAAAAGTATATATCTGAATTGAGGGAACAAGACAGATGGCTGCCAATCAATAATGTTTCCAAGTTGATGAAAAATGCAGTGCCTACAAACGTCAAGATTTCGAAAGATGCAAAAGAATGCATGCAAGAATGTGTCAGTGAATTCATTTCCTTTATAACCAGCGAATCCAGTGATAAATGCATAGCCGATAAGAGAAAGACCATAAATGGAGAAGATATACTAGTATCGTTATATTCCCTAGGATTCGAGAATTATGCAGAAGTGCTTAAAATTTACCTTGCTAAATATCGATTATATTTAGCAAGCAAAGCACAAGAGATGGAGGAAGACAGTTGATCACAACTAACAAGCCCAACTATATACATATAAATACATAAACATATTATTACGCGACAACAACAGTCTAGTCATCTTCTGGTAAAGATGATTCCTCCTTCTCTCCAGTTTATTATTAATTCTTTTTGTTTTTTCCATATCATAGAAACAGTTTATAACTTGTAAATAGTGTTTCACAGAAATATTTGTTCTTAGTTAAATAAAATAGTTATATCTTCCAACCTTCTGATCACTGTGGATCACCCAACAATCCATTTAATCAACCAGTTAACCTTTCCCAACCTGGTTGACCCATCCATTCTTTGCCTTGGGAACAGCTTCGATTCGGGATCTTTAATGATCTTTCTCTTTCTGTCTGGGCCTAAAAGAAAGAAAAAATTTTGGTATATAAAGGAAGCAATTGTAGTTGATGGTACTTAAAGGGTTTTTTTGCCACCGATCTATAAGAGTGGCAGGATTTCAATTGGAAAGGGTATAAGTCAGAGTTCCAGACTCTTTTAGAGGTTATAATTGTATAATAATATTATTGTTAGAGTTTGTTCGTCCCCCCCACCCCATCTACTCCGATTTTAGGTTTTGTTATAGTGCATAATTTTGGTTTATACAAAGGGAATTTGAGTTTGAAATTGGAATCTCTTTTGGATCTGGTTAAGCTGGTTTAGAAATTAGATACACCTATAAGGTTTGTTTGAAGACAGTTTGAGAGTTGAGTCCCGTTAGGCTTTTTATTATTTTTCATTTTGTGCGTTTATCTTTTCACTGGTGGGCAATAAGAATTAATTAATTAATAATAGGACAATGATCAGGTGTAGAAATAGTGTAGTTAGGAAAGTGCTCAAGGGCAAGTTGTTTTGTAGTGGACAATGTTTACAGAATAGATTGGGCTTGAGATATGCTAGCTCGGTGGATGTGTCATCCATGGAAAGGCATCCAAGTTTGTCAATGGGTGAAGAACACCATTGGAAAATGTATAAAGAACAATTGAAGGATGTTACTTTGCAACAGAGGTTGAAGTCGTTGGAGGATCAATGGTTTGAACAAAAACTGTTTGCGGATAAATCAGAAAACGATAATGAAGGTTCCGGACTAGATCTACCAAAGGACAAATCTGGGAAGAAAAACGTTCCTAAGAGGAAAGATGATACCTCCAAGAGTATACCTGAAGACCAACAGAAACAGAAAAAAAAAGTTCCAACAGAAGAAGAGAATAATACTACTACTACTGAGATAAATGAAAGTACAACTGAAAATATCACAAGCGAAAAAGTATCAGCATCAAACCCTACATCTTCAGTACCACCATCAAATTCAAATGGCGATGGCGATGGCAACGGTAATAATGATGGCGGGAATGGGAAAAATCAACAAAAAAAGCTAATTACAGTTCCTAAAATTTATCCACAAATGTTAGGTTTACCCTTATCAAGACGTCCTTTATTCCCTGGATTTTATAAAGCTGTAGTGATTTCAGATGAAAGAGTCATGAATGCAATTAAGGAAATGTATGACCGTCAAAAGCCATATTTTGCAGCATTCATGTTAAAAGATTCTAATATGGAAACCGATATTATCGAAAACGTAAAAGATGTTTATGAAACTGGTGTTTTTGCCCAAGTCACTTCTATATTCCCAAGTACAGATGAAAAAACGGGTGCTACTGTAATGACCGCATTAGTTTATCCTCATAGAAGAATTAAAATTGACGAATTAATACCTCCAGTACATCCTAAGGTACAAGATACTCAAGCGGATGAAAAAACTGACTCGAAATTATCATCCAAGACTCCCGAGGATTCATCAGTTGAAACTTCTATTGTAGATGAAATTGATGTCATTGACAATGAAGGTATTGTCAGCAAAACTTCAGAAGAATTAATAGAAGAGGAAGAAGAAGAAGATGAATCAAACCCTACAAATTTCTTGAAAAAGTTTGATGTTTCATTGGTTAATGTGTCAAATTTAGAAGATGAACCATTTGATAGAAAATCT
>NW_001834585.1:7999-35052 GCF_000150035.1 Vanderwaltozyma polyspora DSM 70294
GAACATCGTTTAGAAAAATCTCTTCTAGTATTAAAAAAAGAATTGATGAATGCAGAATTGCAAAATAAAATTTCAAAAGATGTAGAATTCAAGATTCAAAAAAGACAGAGAGAATATTACTTAATGGAACAATTGAAAGGTATCAAAAGAGAATTAGGTATCGATGACGGCCGTGACAAACTAATCGAGTCATTCAAAAAGAGAGCTGAAAAGTTAACGCTTCCTGAAGGTGTACAAAAAATATTCGATGATGAAATTACAAAATTATCTACTTTAGAAACCTCAATGTCTGAATTTGGGGTTATAAGAAATTACTTAGATTGGATAGTATCATTGCCTTGGGGTATTACATCAAAAGAGCAATATTCTATCGCAAGAGCTAGAAAGATTTTAGACGAGGACCATTATGGTATGAAAGATGTTAAAGATAGAATCTTGGAATTTATTGCCGTAGGAAAATTACTGGGTAAAGTCAATGGTAAAATTATTTGTTTTGTCGGTCCACCTGGTGTAGGTAAAACTTCTATTGGTAAATCTATAGCACGTTCATTAAATCGTCAATTTACAAGATTTTCAGTAGGTGGTCTAACTGATGTTGCTGAAATTAAAGGTCATAGAAGAACATATATCGGAGCTCTCCCAGGTAGAATAATACAATCATTGAAAAAATGTCAAACCCAGAATCCATTAATATTAATTGATGAGATTGACAAAATCGGTCATGGCGGAATCCACGGTGACCCATCTGCTGCTCTTTTAGAAGTTTTAGATCCTGAACAGAACAACAGTTTCTTAGATAATTACCTAGATATCCCAATTGATTTATCCAAAGTTCTATTTGTATGCACTGCAAATACATTAGATACCATCCCAAGACCCTTATTAGACCGTATGGAAGTTATCGAACTAACTGGTTACGTAGCTGACGAAAAGGTTAAAATTGTAGAACAGTATCTAGCTCCAAGTGCTAAGAAAGAGGCTGGTTTAGAGAATGTAAATGTTGATTTAACACCAGAAGCTATTACTGCACTAATGAAATATTATTGTAGAGAAAGTGGTGTTAGAAATTTAAAAAAACATATCGAAAAAATTTACCGTAAAGCAGCTTTTAATGTAGTTAAAGATATGAATTTGGATGAAACTGAATTAGAAGTTAACAAAGAACAAACTGCAAACGAAGACACTAAATCCAAAAATCTTTTAACAAAAGGTAAGGTGACTGAACTAGCAAAAGAAAAATCAGGAAACGTTGCTTCCTCTAAAAAGTCTTCTGAATCTCCTGAACCATTAAAAGTATCGGATGAAGTCAAAGTTTTAGTTAACGCAGATAATTTGAAAGATTATGTCGGTCCTCCTGTATATACAACTGATAGAATATTTGAAACGACACCTCCCGGTGTAGTAATGGGTCTAGCTTGGACAAGTATGGGTGGATGTTCATTATACGTAGAATCAGTTCTAGAACAACCCTTACACGACTGCAGAAGTCCACATTTAGAACGTACTGGTCAACTTGGTGATGTAATGAAAGAATCATCACGTCTAGCATACTCTTTCAGTAAAATGTATTTGTCTAAAAAGTTCCCAGAAAATAGATTTTTTGAAAAGGCATCTATTCACTTACATTGTCCTGAGGGTGCAACACCTAAGGATGGTCCATCAGCTGGTGTAACTATGGCGACATCATTCTTATCTTTAGCTCTGAATAGATCTATTGAGCCAACAGTGGCAATGACTGGTGAATTGACCTTAACAGGGAAAGTATTAAGAATTGGTGGGTTACGTGAAAAAGCAGTAGCAGCTAAAAGATCTGGAGCTAAAACCATAATTTTCCCTAAGGATAATTTAAGTGATTGGGATGAATTACCAGATAATGTTAAGGAGAACTTGACGCCACTAGCTGCTGATTGGTATGAAGATATTTTCGAAAGATTATTCTCTGATATCAGTGTCACTGAAGGCAATGAAATTTGGAAGGATGAATTTGAAAAAATCGATAGTAAAAAAGAAAAGGATTAGATATTCTAGTATTTCATAGACCAATTTAATTTTGGTCACAATATTAAACCAAATGTATATATAATTAAGCAGGTACCTTATCCAATTCTGTAAATAATAGGAAGTATTTTTTAAATCTTAAGGTTGTTACTAATAATGCTGATATATTTAAATCTATATAAATCTATATATGACATTAAAATATACTATTAGGTGTATGGGTATTAAAATTGAAAGTTGTCAAATGCTTATTATACTTATTCAGTATCTTCTTTCTTTTCAAAAAATTTCTTGATATCTTCCTCTTTAACTATTTCTCCATTTTCAGCAAATTCTTTAAAGAAGCTACTTAGTTTAGTTTTAAGTTTTTGGAATGCTACTAAACCCTCGATAGCCATACCATGTGGTAGGGTACTTTGTAACATGTCTGAAGCTAGGCCATAACTATCTAGATTAATATCTTGATCCTCCTGAGGTTCATAGATAGGTTCTTCATCTACTAGGTGTGACATTTTATTTTCTATAAAAGATAGAAGTTTATTATTGTCTTCATCCTTTAATGTACTAATTATTTTCTTTAGAGTTTCTGAGTAATTTGGCTTTAATAGTAAGGAATATTCTATTTCTTCTAAATCCAATTTTCTTTTTTTTGTGATTTCAGTGTTTTCATCCGTCTCATTATCTTGGATAGTTCCATTGCGGTATAATTTTGTAGCTATTAATTCCTCTGCATTTTGTTGTGATTCCAATAACTTGAAGAATGACTCCGACTTTTTAATACATTTCCAACAAATATAACCATCAAATGAATCCAAAGGAGGGAACCCCTTTACTATTTTTTCAGAACCTTCATCATCGTCATTTAAAGGTAATCTTTCAACTTTGTTCTCATCTAAATTCATAATACAATAATCGTGATACCAGTCTTCATCACACTCTGTACCCATGATACATTGCAACATTACAGAGTCAGAATCTGGATTGTATTCCTTTTCACAAATACAGAAAAGACCATCAAAGTTATGCCCATAACTATTATCAGAAGCAGGTATATCAGCTTCTTTGTTTTGTCTTAACTGACATCTAAAACCGTTGTCAGCATCAACTAAACCATCCCTTTCAGTTCCGCAATCACAAGTAAAATTTCTTTTTGTAAATAATTCAACAATATCACATCTAGTGTGACATTGTATTGAACAAGAATAACAAACACCAATCTTATTATGATCTCTACAAGCAAAAACTTGTTGTCTTAAGGGACCTAACGTATAAGTACAATTATTTGGATTCCATGGCATTGAAGACTTAGCTTCTCCTTCTAACAACTGCTGTTGTTCAATATATTCATCTGCACTGATATCACTCATACTGTATAAATAATTACAAATATACTTCTTCTACCTAATCTGATTCAAAGTGTATATAGTTCCTAGAATGTTCAACTATAAAACAAAACCGGATAAATATTTGTAATTTCAATCAATTCTAGCTCTATTTGCACAATTCTAACTAGCACCACCAAATAGAATACAAAATAAACTCCCAATACCGATACTTTGTAGTTGCTTAAGCCTTCATCTATACCTTCTTTGACATCAATTTAAAGGAACTTGTTGGCATTAAAAGCTAGCTTTCTTATATTTCAAATTTGAATACTTTTGATATCCGATGGGACCTTTTACCCTTTTAGGTCAAAGAGATGAATTACGTTTCCCGATCGGGTAATACAATACAAATCGTTCATTTTGAAAATTTAAGACCAACATTTAATTTAAAAAATGAAGAATAATCATCAAATGTATACATAAAAGTGATGGATAATTTATAAAGTTAGATGATTTGAGAGTGCTTGAAGTGTATCAAGAGACGTAGTTTTGGGTATATCTAGGGTACTATTATTTTGGGTTTAAATCTTCCTTTATTTTCTTTCGTTTGAGGTTGGTGAAATTGGTAACTCATTTTAAAGTTTCAAGATGTCAGACAACGGTAGTGATAGCAATAACAATAATAATAATAGAAGGAGGAGAAGAGATCAGGATTATGATGATGATGATGATGATGCTAATAGAGATGTTTCGAATGTGAACAATGGGTTCCCCCCATCTTCTCCTCAACACGGTGGGTATGCTCCATCGTCCCCAGTCGGTATTGCACCTTCTTCACCTATTGGTGCTCCTGCAGAGATGATGAATCCAGAAGGTGAAGATGATGAAATTGAAGAGATCCCAGATCTAGAAGAGCTAGAAGAACAAATGAACGAAGTCGATTTGATGGGGGACGATATGTATAGGGATTACGATGATGATCCTGATAAGGATAGATACGATACTCAGGGTGTTGATGATAGGGAACAAACCGAATTAAGTTTGGCTGATAGAAGAAGAATAGACAGGCAATTAAATGATAGAGACAGACTTTTGAGAAAATCGGCTTACTTAGATGAAGAAGAAGAAGAAGATGGGGATGGTGGGCAATTGGATGAGATGGGATTGCCTGTACAGAGACGTAGGCGTAGAAGACAATATGAAGATTTAGAACACAGTGATGATGATCTTTTAAGTGATTTAGATATCGATCCATTAGCCGAAGAATTGACTTTAGAGTCGTTGAGTAATGTTAAGGCAATCTCATATTCAGAATGGATCACACAACCAAATGTGGCAAGAACGATTGCAAGGGAGTTGAAATTATTTTTGTTAGAATACACTGATGAATCTGGTAGATCTGTGTATGGTGCTCGTATTAGAACTTTAGGTGAAATTAATAGTGAATCTTTAGAAGTTAATTATAGGCATTTAGCGGCTTCAAAAGCTATCTTAGCTCTGTTCTTGGCCAAATGTCCGGAAGAAATGTTAAAAATCTTCGATATGGTAGCAATGGAGGCAACAGAATTACATTATCCAGATTATTCACGTATTCACTCCGAAATTCATGTGAGAATATCTGATTTCCCAGCTGTACACAATTTAAGAGAATTACGTGAATCTAATTTAAGTTCTTTGGTCCGTGTCACTGGTGTAGTAACTAGAAGAACAGGTGTATTCCCTCAATTGAAGTACGTCAAATTTAACTGTTTGAAATGTGGTTCTGTATTGGGTCCTTACTTTCAAGATTCAAATGAAGAGATAAAGATTTCATTTTGTCCAAATTGTAAATCTAAAGGTCCATTCAATATGAATGGTGAAAAAACTGTTTACAGAAATTATCAAAGAATTACACTTCAAGAAGCCCCAGGTACAGTTCCAGCAGGCCGTCTTCCTAGACACAGAGAAATTATATTATTAGCAGACTTGGTAGATGTTGCAAAACCAGGTGAAGAAGTTGAAATCACTGGTATATATAAGAACAACTATGACGGTAACTTAAATGCTAAAAATGGTTTCCCTGTCTTCGCAACAATAATTGAAGCCAATTCAATTAGAAGAAGAGAAGGAAATTCTGCAAATATAGATGAAGAAGGTTTGGACATCTTTAGTTGGACTGAAGATGAAGAACGTGAATTTAGAAAATTATCCAGAGATCGTGGTATCATCGATAAAATCATTTCATCAATGGCTCCATCTATTTATGGTCATAAGGATATTAAAACAGCTATTGCCTGTTCGTTATTTGGTGGTGTTCCAAAAAATGTTAATGGTAAACATTCTATCCGTGGTGATATTAATGTTTTATTGTTAGGTGATCCAGGTACTGCAAAGTCCCAAATTCTAAAGTACGTTGAAAAGACAGCCCATAGAGCCGTGTTTGCTACCGGTCAGGGTGCTTCTGCTGTGGGTTTAACTGCATCTGTTAGAAAAGATCCTATAACGAAGGAATGGACTTTAGAAGGTGGTGCATTAGTGCTAGCGGACAAAGGTGTTTGTTTAATCGATGAATTCGATAAAATGAATGACCAAGATCGTACATCTATTCACGAAGCAATGGAACAACAAAGTATTTCTATCTCAAAAGCAGGTATCATTACAACCTTGCAGGCAAGATGTTCAATTATTGCAGCTGCCAATCCAAACGGTGGTCGTTATAATTCTACGTTATCCTTGGCTCAAAATGTAAATTTAACTGAACCAATTTTATCAAGATTTGATATTCTTTGTGTTGTCAGAGATTTAGTCGATGAAGAAGCAGATGAACGTCTAGCAACTTTTGTTGTAGATTCGCATGCCAGATCTCATCCTGAAAATGAAGTTGAAAATGACAACGAGGAAAAAATGGAGGTTGACGGTAACAATGAAGAAGATGAAAATGTACCAAATCTTTCTGCAAGACAGAAAAGGATAGAAAGACTGAGAAAGAAAGAAGAAGAAATCTCTCCTATTCCACAAGAGTTCTTGTTGAAATATATTCATTATGCCAGAACCAAAATATTTCCTAAATTACATCAAATGGATATGGACAAAGTCAGTAGAGTATATGCCGATCTAAGAAGAGAAAGTATAACAACTGGTTCATTCCCAATTACCGTTCGTCATTTAGAATCTATTTTAAGAATTGCAGAATCGTTCGCTAAAATGAGACTTTCTGAATTCGTGTCATCTTGGGATTTAGATAGGGCCATTAGAGTTGTGGTAGATTCTTTCGTCGATGCTCAAAAAATCAGTGTACGTCGTCAACTACAAAGGTCATTTGCTATCTATACACTTGGGCAAAGATAGAAAATCTTATGTGAATAATAATTCTTTGGTTTATAAATCAATAAAGGAATTTTGCATGCTGGGGTCTTCATTTTCACATTACTCCATGGATAAATATATGTGCTATTCCGTTTTTAATACTGTATTATGCCGTTTTTTTAAATGGTAATAAGAGCAGAAGTTGTAGTAATAAATTAATAAAAAATAAACTAAAACCCAAATCAACAATAAAAAGAAGAATAAATGTAACAGGTATCCAAACTATATTGTATATTTTATTTGCATTTCCTTTTTATGTTCATCTATATATTATTATTATATATATGTGTCTGTATTCTAATATTTATGTTTATCCTTAATACGGTTTCTTTTTCAAATTAAAAATTTACTCTGTCGAATATTAAACTATCTACATTGGTAAATATGCCTGAACTCGTGAATGATCTTCTTATTTCCGATGTAACAAGGCAACCTAACATGATCTTGTACTGTCGTGAACGTTCTTACAATACAAATCATCATCAACGAAGCTACTTATCAATAATTAACGAATATTTTTATTAAGAAATTTCGAAATCTAACATAAAAGCTAACTATTTAAAGAAGATGCAGTAAGCTATTATAACGTTGACTGTTATATCTAAATCTAAGTCTCATTCCAGAACATATTAATCTGCAACCAAGTTTCTATTTGTCACTTTTAGGTAGTTTTACAAGATGCTCACCTTTCCAATTGTGAAGAATGCATTAAAAAATAGCAGCTTATTTGCAAAAGAGCCTCTATGTATGCTAAATTACCAAAATGTTCGTAATATGTCTTTACTTGGGACTTTAAGGCCTTCAGAAGGCTCCACCAAAACATTTAAGAGAGTTGGGCGTGGTCCTTCAAGTGGTAAAGGTAAAACTTCCACTAGAGGTCAGAAGGGTCAAAAGGCCCGTGGTAGTGTAAAACCGTGGTTTGAAGGTGGTCAAACTCCAATCTATAAATTATTCCCAAAAATTGGTTTCACAAATGTTAATGCTAGACCAATGAATGAATTGAATTTAATCAGAATCAAAGAGTTTCATGAAAATGGTAAATTAAATTTAGAAGAAGGTGAAGTTTTAACGATGAAAAAAATGAAAGATCTAGGTCTTATCACGGGTCCTATTAAGCATGGTGTCAAAATTTTAGGTAGAGGTTGTGAGGATTTTAACGTTCCTATCAAGATTGAAGCTTCCAGAGCTAGCGACAGGGCAATTAAGGCAATTGAAAGTGCCGGGGGTGATTTTACTGCAAGGTATTTCAGTGATTTTGGCTTGAAGGCACATTTGAGTCCTTCTTGGTTCTTAAATAAAAGAGGCAGAATTCCATTACAACCTAGACCAACAAGAAGAAAGGATATCGAATATTACAGTAATGAAGAAAACAGAGGTTATTTAATTAAAGAAAATGATTCCTTACTACAAAAAATTAAAGAGGTTAAGGAAAGTAAGAATTCAGCTGGTGGACGTTTAGCCAAAGATAAGAAAAACAATGCTTTAGAATTACAATTGCAAAACTTGAATACATTTGATCCTACCGTTTCAACTACAGAGAACTCGGGTATAGTCAAAAGTTCTGAGTTGAAATAAACATGCCATTTGAAATAACTGGAAGACTACATTTAATAACCATATTCATGTGTAAAAGATTAGATTATATAGGTTCATGTAAATAATGCAATACCATTTATCGTTTATCAATAACCATATTAGAATTATACTGGTGTCAATTTAGAGGAATTTTCTTATACTTCTTTTGCATATATAAAGAGTTTATATAAAACATCTTGTGTAAGATGGTGTCAGAATTATGAGGTAACACGTGATCTAAACGTATTACGACATTATTCATATAGGATAAAGAAATGTTACTTTACACGAAAGTGTTATTTCTGACGTTAAAACTTTTCCAACACTTTATATAAGAAATGACAAGATCTTAATTGACACTTGTCATGTTAATTATATTCCCATGTGTATATTATATACTTTAATACACTGGATCAATATCAACTTATTAAGAATGTCCTTGGAAATAAATAAAGAATCTATTACTATGAACGATTCGGTAGAAAAACCACAACATAATTCTCTACAAATATTAACTTCAACTTGATATTCAAATGGAACAAAATAATTGACAATATAAAATATTCCCTTTCATTTTTTGAAATTACTCCGGCCAATCTAATTTTGAATTAAATTTTCTTCCATCACCTACTATAACGATTTTTTATCAAGATATCCAATGCAAAACCGCATCAAACTAAATTTTCTAATAAATTAATTGATCTCCTCTCGGTAGCCAAGTTGGTTTAAGGCGCAAGACTGTAATGTTTCAAACAAAGTAATCTTGAGATCGGGCGTTCGACTCGCCCCCGGGAGATTTTTGTTTCTTTCAAGGTTATATTTTTAGTTATTTCATCATTACGCAGTCATTTACATATATCTCGATGAAACTTCTAAAAGTTTAGAATCCAAAAATCTTTGAACTCTTGGTTTTTAATTACATTCAGGTCGTTTGCATCTGAATAACCGATGAATAGCGGAATATAATAATCAATAAAAAAATATTAAAATGCAATAATTAACAATACAATTAATCTAATCTATTTATAAACAAATTCACAAAATTATTAATGAATTATGTTGTCCTTACTTGATAAAAGTTTGTTCAAATTATATTTTTGTTTAATGAGATCGTCAAACCTGTTATCAACAGGTTTATTTTTACTCTCCTTATCCTTCTTTGTCATATATTTGAACAGTTCGATAATAACTTTTGGATCTTCGTCATCTCCAACAAATGAAATCGCAGTACCTTCTTTTCCTGCTCTACCAGTTCTACCAATTCTGTGGATATAATCCTCAAAACTATCAGAGATTTGATAATTAACTACCAGACCAACATTGGGTATATCGATACCTCTAGCCGCCACATTGGTAGCTATCATAATTTGAACTCTTCCTGTCCGCAATAGATTCAGTGAATATTCTCTTTGATCTTGTGATTTAGAACCATGTAAAGTTGTTACTTTAAAATTAGTCTCTTCCTGGAGCTTTGTCGCTAGCCAATCTGCAGTTTTTTTATAATTGATGAATATTATGACTGGGGGTGGGTAAAGTTCAAGCACTTGTTTTAGTTTACGAAATTTGGAATTTTCATTAGGAGAATAATACACTAGTTGGTTAATATGAGGTACAAATTCTTCTGAATTCCCAATTGATACATATGATGCATTACGAAGATACCCATTGGCAATTCGCTCAATTGTAGGTGTCATGGTAGCTGTGAACATAATTTTTTGCAAATTGTCTTTCATTTCATTTATCTGTAATTTTGATAAAATTGTAGTTACTTGGTCTTCAAATCCAAAATCAATCATTTTATCAGCCTCATCCAAAACTATTGTGTTTACATTATCAATCACGATTAAATGTGACTCCAAACAATCAATCAATCTACCAGGCGTGGCAACTAGAATATCACAGCCTTTAGAAAGATCATATGAAATTTCCTCAATCGAATGGCCACCAACAATACATATGCTAGTAATTTTTGTTAACTCATTTGATGACAAAGAAAGAATTTTTTTAATTTCAGCCTGTATTTGTTGTGCCAACTCTCTTGTTGGTGCAAGGATCAAAGCTTTTGGCCCTTCTATTACTTTTAATGATAAAGGTCTGATAGCTGTTCCAAGCAATTTTATTAAAATGGGAATAACGAAGGCTAAAGTTTTACCAGAACCAGTTGAAGCAATACCCATGAGGTCCCTATTGGTTGAATGTCCATTTTTTTGACAAATATTTGGAATTGATATCCTCTGAATTGGTGAAGGAGATATAAAGTTTAATTTATTTTTTAGTACTTCCAAAAGATCGTTTGGTATTAGTCCAAGTTCATCCCAGTTTCTCATAGGATGCAATATATTACCACCTTTTGTAGTTATATGATAATCTTCGCTCAATATTCTCCAATCTCTCTCAGACATTTCTGATAAAGACTTTTCCTTCCAGTGTTTCCCCATATAAGCATGTTCAAAAGAATCTAGTTTCTTAGAATGTTTATTACCATTATTTTTTATCAAATCAGACACGCTGGTGCCTACAATTGGATTATAGTTTGAAAGAGTATCCTCTTGCTCATTCCAGTTAAATTGAAATTTCGAAGATTGTTTTTCGTTATCGACTAGTCGAATATCATTGTTATTTCTAACACCATCATCAACTTGTCTACTCTTCTTATTGCCAATCACAATGTTATACTTAGAAATATCACCATTCTTAGCTTCTGGAAGTTGATTCTGCTCATTTATCTTCTCTCTTTTAGCCTTATCTAGAAACTTTGGCTTAACCACTTTATAAGCATCATTGTTAGAATCGGATGGAGCTTCATTGTTTTTACCCTTTTTGATAGAACTTAATAACTGATTAATGTTAGCAGGTCTAGCCATGGCGAGATATTAGGATTCCGAAACTGATTAATATCTACCCCATCTCTTAACTTTCACCAAAACTTACTTCATCTAAATTCAAAATATATTTCTTAAATTCTAGAGCGCTAGTCCATCTGGAAAATAAATTTATATAAGCTAGGCTCAATGAAATAGAGACGTCAAGATATTTGTTTATTCGTTGTATAAAATAGAGAACGGATGAATACTATAATATAATAGTCAAATTCTATTGTATTTTTATATAAATGCTTCTTTTCATTATATATATATATATATATATAAATAGTCTATATATAGTTGACATAAACAAGATTAGATTTCATCTTCCTGGATATTCAAAAAATTGAATATCTTTTGCGCTAAACCCTCATCATCTACTAGATTTGTTAAATCTTCTTTGGAGAGTTTCTTTAATACACTGAACTTTTTGACTTTCTTTCTAATGCTGAAATAGTCGACTTTTGAAAGCCCAGGAATATCCAATAATGTTTTATATAACTCGTCATTAGTTTCGTTATTTGTTTTCACAGATGTCGGTTGGGACCTTGAATTTTTAGATACACCCAGTGCCATTGATACACTTGGATCTGGTTGTGATCTACCTAGCTTCAACTCTAGAATTATATTGACTGTTTGCAAAGGTGAAGACGACCAAATGATTTTAAGATTTGGAAATTTAAGAGCTAACTTTGACAACTTCATCTGAATTTCAAATTGTGACAGTGTACTGGAAATTTGATGTACTGTGGATGATTCATTTCTTCGATAGCTTCTCTTTTCAGCAAATGGTTCTAATGAAAACGACTGGTCTTCATCAAATTCAATTAATAAAGTTGGAAATTTATAATATTTTGCCATTTTCTTACATTGCGACTCTAACCTATTATTAAGAAAAGAGCCAATTAAATCTGCGACGGACTTTCTTTCAATACAAATATCTGGAGTTATAATATAATCACCAACTGTTAACATACAGGGAATCACACAAACACCATATCTATACAATAGACCGGGCAAACTTGCATTAAATTCACGGGAATCGACAATAACAACATCTTGGGTGACCTCATGCAGCAAATTCTGACCACCTGCAATCCTAGTGCTAGTATTTCTTAACCTACTCAATTGAAGTTTCCTATCTGCTAAATTCTTATAATGAGATAGATCACCTTCAGTTTCAAAATGTTGTGCCAGCATTGCATTTTCTCTAATCAATTTTGTGAAGGCATCCTTTTCTTTCTTGATGGCAGTTAAATGCCTTTGTTCTTCAATACTATCACCGTAATACATGAAATATATAACGGGAGCTTGTTCATGGTTAATAGCTCGGTAAATTTCCAAATTCCTTACAAAGGTCAAGTCCGGCTCATACATTATAATATGAGATGGCATTACTTCTTGCAATGCTGTTTCATCATTTAGGTTAGCAAAACAGTCGACAATAATTTGGTCATTACAATTGATATAGTGGTAATCATTTTTAACCTTTTCCCATACCTCTTTGGATGTTCTAGCAGCAGAAAAACATGTTTCTGCCGTTTCTGTATCACTTTCGAATGCTTCATCTTCAGCTTCATTTGAGTATTTTATATATTCATCAGAGCCAAGCACTTCTTCATCTATTACTCTGCTCATCTCATCCCAACTGACATCATAATCATCAATAATATTTTCTATATCTTCACCAGCGCCTGCATTACGAAGACGTTCCACTGCTGCAACGGTAGCTGCACCTCTAGTCCTCCTCCTTTTGGAGACAACTTCTTCTTTAACAAACGCTGTACTTACAACTATCTCTTTTGTATCCTGTGTTTCCTTATCATTGGCTTCTTTTAGCAATCTTTTATTCTCTTCCTTGCGGTATCTATAAAGATTCAACTTTTGATTCATTAAATTCTTAATACCATCCTTACGATTTGAATACGCCAAAACACTTGTGATTTGTCTACAAGTAGCAGGGTCAGAGCACGCTATCAAAGTTGGACCATTTTTCTTGGATATATTTCTTTGGTATGAAATATCTTCTAGTATGCTCAGAACTTGTTCCCATTTTGGTTGCTCTTCCAATTGGTATCTCTCATTATCATATATTCTTTTCCTGGAGTGAGATATTACTAGTTGAGATTCAGTGGCCATTAACCATGGAGATTCAGTATATTTCCTAGAGATAGAAGGTTTATTAGCTTCCAAACTCAATTGAAGCTCTTCGTAAAATGTAACAGAATCTGACGTCACCAATAATTTCATCAAATGCCTTAAAAATCTTATATCTTTTACCAACTGTTTCGATTCAAAAGAAATCCGATGCCAATTCGGAACCATCACTGAATCAATTGACCTTTGAAAATTAAGGTCTAAGGCATTTTCTATGTTCCACCAATCTAGCGCTAATTCTGAGTTTTTTCTAATAAGTTCCGCTATACATTTTTTCAAACATTCGATCAGACCAAATTGAATCTGTGACATTGAATTCGTTAAACTAACCTTAATTTCTATTACTTTCTGTGATTTTTGTTTCAGAATGTCATTTAAGCATGATGAAATCTCAACCCTAAATCTAGGCCATAGCAGCACATTTTTGAATTTTAAATCTTTCATTTTTCTCATCAATGGTGAAAATTCCATTACAAATGATTCTGGAGATTCAGAGAAACCTTTTAAGAAACCCCATTTATTCTTTGACCTAAAAATTTCTATGATAAACGATTCATTTGAGTAGTGTCGCAGATTTTCAACATTTAGCACAACAATACCTGTGATTCTATTCGGGTGAATAATACCTGACAACAAATCTACAATTAAAATTCTCGATGTTACACTTATTATACCCCCAGACAGATATAATTTACTTCTCTTTTCAACACTCAAAGAGTCTGCAGTAACTACATTGAATGATCTAGGGTTTTCATTTCCATTTTGATCACTGCTTATATTTCCATTTTTTGACAAATTATTATCGTCATCATCATCAGATAACCAAAACAACTCTTGCAATTCTTCACCTATCCGTTGGTTATCTGATTGGGTAGCGTTAAGAACCAAAACTAAAGATCGTTTCAACTTACCATCTAGCTTTGTGGGAGTTGCCAGAATATGAAGTAAATTCGACACTATGCTCATCATTCCGAGACCTTTCCCTAAAATTACCAATGGATCATTGGAAACTAGTGCATTTTCAACTACCTGTTGTTGAAAAGATAGTGGCAACGATAAATTAATATTTACAGATCTAATGTCATTAATATCAGGTTTCTTATCATCATACTCATATTTATCATTAGGTATTAAAGGGTACAACACTTTATCCTCTTCTTCTTCTACTTTTTCAGTTTTCTTCTTCTCTGACTGACTCGTTTCATCAACAACATCTACACCAGAACCAACTTTTGGCTCTTCTACCAAAATTTTCTCTTGAAGCTCCTTCAATTCCTTAATTTGCCTTGATAATTCATCTTGCAGTCCTTCATCATCAGAATCATCCTGAACAAATAGTTGTGACATTCTACTTTCCCTTCTAGAACCTTAGCACACCTCACTTACCACTTTTCAATTACAATATATACCAGCAAATATCATGAGACCACACATAGCCAAACATATACATAAACCTCAGGTCATTGTTGGTTAAAAATATTCTTATTTCTTATTCATAAACTTGAGTTTTGTCAAGAGTCTTATTCAATTTAGCGATGAGGTTGAAATATTTCAAATTTGATATCAAACTGAAAAAAAAAACTTCTTCACATTTAAAAGGTTGACTGGAAAGACCTGATCAATGAAAGTTTAGTTTGGTGACTCTTGAAGAGCTTTCAATTTATTGTTTGGAACTATCAGGTAGATTAGTAGGTTTGTTTGTGTATTAGTTGTATTTTAGTTTATTGAGATTTGATTTGAATACGACATTTTTGGAAGAAAGACAGACAAGAAATCAGAATATAGAGATCTTTTCAGTTAGCTGGCTTTATTTATTAGACTACTACCAGAATAAAGTGAAGGGGAGTATTAGTAGTTTTTGGATTATAGTTGAATATAAGAATGTCGTCTATAAGAGAGCTTTATGACCAGAGGTCTACACCAGCAGTTTCTTTGGAATTTTTTCCTCCAAAGACTGAGATTGGTAAGAGAAATTTACTAGAACGTATGGGACGTATGTCAGCTATGGATCCTTTATTTGTTACTGTAACATGGGGTGCAGGTGGAACCACTGCCGAAAAGACATTAGAGTTGGCTACTTTAGCTGAAAATAGTTTAAACCTTAATGTTTGTATACATTTAACATGTACAAATATGAGTAGAGGGATAATAGATGAGGCATTGGAGGCTTGTAAAAAAATTGGTATAAGAAACATATTAGCATTAAGAGGTGATCCCCCAATTGGTGAAGATTGGAATGATATGGAATCAGAGTTAAATGAATTTAAATACGCTATTGATTTAGTTAGATATATTAAGCAGAATTATGGAGACTATTTCTGTGTTGGTGTAGCAGCTTATCCTGAAGGCCATCATGAAGGTGAACTAGATAGTAACGACCATGAACCTCATAAAGATCTACCATTTTTGAAACAGAAAATTGAAGCTGGTGCAGATTTTGTCATTACACAATTATTTTACGACGTAGAAAAATTTCTAAAATTTGAAGAATTATTCAGGAGAGAAGTGTCAGATTCCATACCGTTATTTCCTGGTTTGATGCCAATAAATTCCTATTCTTTATTTCATAGAGCGGCAAAATTATCTCATGCTTCAATCCCACAACATATTAGTGAAAGGTTCTCACCTGAAATCCAAGCAGATGACCATGCTGTCAAGGCAGTTGGTGTAGAAATATTGATAGAAATAATTAACGAGATATATCAAAGAACTTCTGGAAGAATAAAAGTCTTCCATTTCTATACATTAAATTTGGAAAAAGCCACTGCCCAAATTGTGACAGGATGTCCCTTACTATCGCACATACTAGAAGAAGATCAAGATGATGATTCTCTCATAGATAATGAAGACGTAATAATGACTGATGACAAAGGAGGCGAAAATGATGTAGAGCTAGGACAAACTAATAAAAGAAGAAGACATTCAAGTGTCAACTCTAATTCAATGGCTTCCGGTCCACTAGTGATAGATAGGAGTGGATTAAGACGAGATTCAATCGGATTGACCGTACCTTCAAGAAAAGTCTTAATTTCTATATCCCAAGGATCTGGTACCCTTGGAAGAAATGCAACTTGGGATGAATTTCCAAATGGTAGATTTGGTGATTCAAGGTCACCAGCATATGGTGAAATTGATGGTTATGGTCCAACGTTGAAAGTAGGGATCAAAAAAGCATATGATTTATGGGGTACACCAAAAAGTGTTATAGATTTAAAGTCTGTATTCATTAAATATTTGGAAGGCTCTATAAGTGCGTTACCATGGTGTGATTTAGGTTTATCACCAGAAACAGCATTGATTCAGGAAGAACTGATACAATTAAATCAAAGAGGATACCTGACCTTGGCATCCCAACCTGCTACAAATGCTTCTCCAAGCACAGATAAAATTTTTGGATGGGGTCCAAAGAATGGTTACGTATACCAGAAAGCTTTTGTAGAAATGTTTATTTTAAAGAAACAATGGGAAGCAATCGTTAAACCCAAACTAGACCATTACCCAAGGGGTA
Source organism: Vanderwaltozyma polyspora DSM 70294 (assembly GCF_000150035.1). Taxonomy (NCBI): domain Eukaryota; kingdom Fungi; phylum Ascomycota; class Saccharomycetes; order Saccharomycetales; family Saccharomycetaceae; genus Vanderwaltozyma; species Vanderwaltozyma polyspora. Next base: position 24,772 of record NW_001834585.1, read on the forward strand.
AATTCAGTTATTATGTGGGTGATTCTAGTGGTAGTTTTGAGTCTAATTTAGAAACAAACAGTTCAAATGTTGTCACATGGGGTGTATTTCCTAATAGTCCTGTAATTCAAACAACCATTGTTGAAGAAGAATCATTTAAGGCCTGGAGGGATGAGGCATTTTGCATTTGGTTAGAATGGGCGAAATTATTCCCATCTAATGAGTTAAGCAATAGTTTCTTGAAACAAGTACATTCAACTTATTGTTTAGTTTCAATTGTTCATCACGACTTTAGTGAAACTGATGAATTATGGGAAATGCTATTGGACTAATTAGTGATAAGTATATACAATATATATGGGATGAAGCTTATTGTAACTATATAAGATAGAGTTTTTAAGGAATAACAATATAATTCAGCTTAACTGAGATGCTTTTCTTTTCTTTGTATTAATTCCTGTTTGTTTAACTTGATTTTGATCTCTTTCCAATTTGGCTTGGAGATATGCATTTATTTTATGGTCTTTATGCTCATTCCACTTCTTATTTATTCCGCCTAAAAATGTGACATTTGATTCTTGAAGCATAAATACTCCTCTATTGAAGATTGTACCTGGCCGTATAATTATTTTAGCTCCAAATGGACAAGAAATCCATGGTAATGGAGTCGAATTAATTGCAAAAAAGACTGCCCCAGTTTTACTTTGCAGCGATAATTTATACACTGCATTTTTAGCCTTATTGTTGTTATTACCTGTATTCATAAAGTTTGTATTAGAGCCATTGTTACTATTTTCATCATCATCATCATTTACATTTACTTGTGTAATAATTTGATAGTTTCTAGATGAAGCATTATTATTAGATTGTCTAACCCTATCCATCCTTTGGTTCTTGGGATCGTATTTTGCCTTTAAATCATCTACTTGTGAGCTTTTAGAATAGCCTACATTTTCAATCATTAAAATTTGAAATAATAAATTCCTATCCACTTTCATGAACTTCTTCTCTACAATATCATTGTGAGTATTCAATTGGCTTAACCAAGCTTCATTTTCATATGCTTCTACTATCTGTTTCTCTTTCAAACTAAGAGATAATCTATCACTAGGTATCTCAATACTCGTAGTTATATCTTGCGATAATATATTAGAAAGTGACATTCGTATTAATAGAAATCCCAATTGGAAACAATTCAATCACACTCCTTCATAAAATAAAATATGATAGCAACTCCTATCACCATTTTTTAATTGTTCTCTATAGTATCTAATCTTCATTATTAAACTTAATAACTAGTTTACTTTATGCTGTTTTAGATCAAATATTTGCCTGGTATGAATATCTTAAAATTTCAGATTTTGATATCAAATCGAATAAAGAAAAAAATAAAGCCTATATTAAAGTAAAAGGTATCACTACTTTCTATTTGTTATAATGTTAAGAAAACACTTTCCGGTTAATATTGAGGTATAACTTTTGGATACCAGTTGCTCAGTGTGTTGTATTGATATATTTAAGGTTTTATTCTAATCATTATGGCTATTCAGAGTCTATTAGTTATAAACAAATCCGGTGGTCTTATATACCATAGAAACTTCGATAATGATAGTAAAAATAATTCACTTAATAGTAATGATTATTTGATTCTAGCAAGTACTTTACATAGTGTTTTCGCAATTGCAAGCCAGTTGACACCCAAAGCTATACAGATCAATCAGAATAATGTTAATAACCCTAATAATTTGGATTATAAGATTCCATATATTCCTTATGTAGGTATGTCTACTGGTAATGGGAGTGATAATTATAATTCAAGAAATGGTGGCGATGGGTATAGTAGAAATGATTCTACAAATTCTACCAATTCTTCTAATAAGAACTCTAAGTTGAATAAGTTGGGTAGTTTCAAAGGGGATGATTATTTTAAAGAACCATTTGTTAGTTGGAATAAGAGTGGGTTGCGACAATTATCTACAGACCAATTTACAATGTTCATATACCAAACGATGACTGGTTTGAAATTCCTGGCAATCAGTTCTAGTGTTGTACCACATAGTCAAGGCATCTCTGATAATACTCAAGTGCCTAGTACAATTGAAAAATCTTCAAATTTACAGGTACAGATAGCGGATAACTTTCTAAGAAAAGTTTACTGTATTTACAGTGATTATGTTATGAAAGATCCATTTTATTCATTAGAAATGCCAATAAAATCAGAATTATTTGATAGAAAAGTTAAGCAGATGGTAGATAATTTATTATAACCAAGTAAGTAGGTTAACAATAGAAACGAAATGCATATATAGCGAGATTTTTGAAAATATATATATAGACGATTGAATGCTTTATAGCATAGGTGCCTATATTTTAAGGCACACTCTTCAGAAAGGACAAATACATTTATGACAATGCTACAGAATTTCAAATCCATATTCAAGATATGTACAATCCTGAAATTCAAAAATCAATCAAATTTTATCAATGAAATGGGAGAAATATAGCTTTTTAGTAGATTACATAATAATATATAACAAAATGGATATGTATGAACCACTAAACTTTAGCAATTATTACAGTTAATATAAAATTTCTTGTTTATGAAATTTGAAATCAATTTAATAATAGAATCATGCAATGAGAACATAATAAAAAGAATAATGATAATGAGAAAAAGTAAAGAAGATCAATTCTATCTTTAGATTAGGATTAAATAGGCTTGTTGATTATTTTAAGCCTTTTCGATGACGACAGAAGAAGCACCACCACCACCGTTACAGATAGCACCGACACCTAATTTACCATTTTCTTGATGCAAAACAGAGATCAAAGTAACAATGACTCTAGCACCTGAACAACCTAATGGATGACCCAAAGCGACAGCACCACCGTAAACATTAACTTTATCTTGGTTAATTTTCAAGATCTTTGGATTAGCGACACCAACAACAGAGAAAGCTTCATTAAATTCGAAGAAATCGACATCGTCTTGAGCAATACCAGCATGGGTTAAAGCCTTTGGAACAGCTAAAGATGGGGCCCAGGTGAAATCAGCTGGTTCGTGAGCAGCTTCACCCCAACCTTTAATTGTAGCTAAAGGTTTCAAGTTCAATTCTTTTAATTTTCTTTCAGAGACTAAAATCAAAGCAGCAGCACCATCATTTAATGGAGAGGCATTTGGAGCAGTAACAGTACCGTTTTCCTTTTGGAAGACAGTTCTGGCAGATCTCAATTTGTCAACCTTCAAATTAGCTGGTTCTTCATCTTTGGTAATTTGGGTATCTGGTTTACCTCTGAAACCTTTAATGGTAACTGGAACAATTTCATTGTCAAATTTACCATCGTTTTGAGCCTTTTGAGCCTTTTGATAAGAAGCAATAGCGAAACTATCTTGTTCATCTCTAGTAATTTCCCAGTCACGAGCACATTTTTCAGCATGGACACCCATTGCCAAGCCATCGTAAGCGTCGTTGATACCATCTCTTTGAATACCATCGATCATTTTAGTTTCACCGAATCTGGCACCACCTCTAGCAGAAGGGACGTAGTATGGAACGTTAGTCATTGATTCAGTACCACCAACAACGACGACATCAGCATTACCACATAAGATGGTTTGAGAACCTAAAATAATAGCTTTCATACCTGAAGCACAAACCTTATTGACGGTAGTGGCAACAATATGCTTATCCAAACCAGCAGTCAAAGCAACTTGTCTGGCAGGGTTTTGACCGTTGTTGGCAGTCATAACATTACCAAAAATGATCTCATCGAAGTCCTTTTCGACATTCAATTGAGGAACTCTTTCAGCAGCAGCCTTAACAGCAGTAGCACCCAATTCAACAGCTGTCTTTGGAGATAAACCACCTTGGAAAGAACCTAAAGGAGTTCTAACGGCAGAAACAACGTAAACTTTACCAGACATTCTTATTATTATTATTTAATATTATTCTTTATATGCTACGCTATTAGAAGATATATAATACGTAATCAACAACAGCAACAACAACTACAAGAAGAAGAATACTGAACAATTAATTAATTAATACAAGAAGCAAAATACAGGATAGAAGAGAAATTGGATGCAATGAAAAGCAGAACTATCACACGCTTTATATATATGAAAGTAAATAGCATTAAAGTGTATATTCTTGAAAAGCTGCTAACAAGAATGAACAAGATCTTGTCTTTAGAGCTGAGTCTCGGACCAGTCCAACAAGAGCGATAGAGATCTTTCATGCAAAGAGTTTTCCGACTTCCGACTTCCAACTTCCAAACGGTGAAGCAAAGCCAAGCCAAGGCAAGACAAGGCAAGAGATGATAGTATTGGAGAGTGATCCAAACAAGAGAAATACACAAGGGAAAGAAAGCATTGCATTCATTGAAAGAAACGACGACGACGAGGACGACGACGAGGAGAATTGGAATAGAAACAGAGAAATATACACTCATTCCGACTAGAATCAGTATAGCAGAGGATATATATCGTTAATGACATACTTTTGTCACTTTGGTACTCTCTATTATGCTATAGATTATCAATTCTAGATCAGTAACGACCAGTTCTCAGCTCAGAGTGACTTTTGATCTGAAGCTATGAGATGGACTGGACTTGGAATTGGAATTGGACAGAACTGGAGTGAATTGCTGGTCTTTCTTCGTTTTGGTTGCAGCAATGGATCGTTATTCTGGTGGACAGTGGTTTATATCTCACTGTTTCAGTCGTTTCAGAACATCTTGAACATTGTATGTAGATGGTAGATATACTGAAAAAAAAAAGACATAAGGAAGAAGAGGAAGAGGAAGAGGTACAGAGTGTCTAAGGTTCTTCAGTTCATTGATCAATCATCAACTCGTTTGAGATTTGGTTATTTAACGGTGCTTGATGAGATGTATTGGTGTGTATGCATACATCTTTATGCGTGGGAAGAGTTTATCCTAGTTGACAAAGCCTCTCTCCTACGTTGTTCAATCGAATTCATTTCTTGTTACTCTTTTTTTTTTTTTTTTTTTTTTTTTCGCTCTTCTTTTCACTGATTGTACTAAGCTCTCTCCTCTATTGTATAGTATTGTATTGTATAGTATTGTATCAAGATCAATTATTATGGTAGTATCTCTTCTATAGACCGATATATGTTAATTGAGTGGAAAATTTCATTACCAATGTCGATATCGATACTTTTGACGTCAAGATGTATCCTATATCGCCCTAATTATTTGATTGTTTTACTTTAATCTAATAATTAACGCTTTATTTATTTACTTTTCTGGTTTGGTTTGGTTTGAATATCATCGGTCTTGCTTTCTTGATTATTTGCAATTACTTATCTACACTAGAATAAATAAAAATTGAATTGTACCTTTTCTATCTATAAATTATCTTATTTTTCGGTTATTTACCTTTATTTTTTTTATATCCACAACTGTTTCTGGCTTCTGCCCTTGCTCCTGCTCTGAGAGACTAGTTTTTGAATGATCTGTATTTTCTAACTCATTTTCATACCGTTCGCTTTGGTATCTTACATACTTGAACCATTTATATCAGTGATTACGTGGATTACGCTTGACTAAGTTCATAGCATTCTGGACCCAATTTAGTGGGCCTCCATCTTCAAATAATATATCATACACCTCTTGTGTAGGGAATTCTGGTAATTTATCGTTTTTATACCCAATTATTGCTGCATTCCTAGTACTTGGTATACGCAACATCTCTTTTTCAACTTCCCATCCAACTCTTTCTGCAATATACTCAACTCTATCAACTAATCCAGCATATGTACTATTAACCATTTTACTACTGTCTTGATGATGCGGCTGTGCTTTCCTAACATTGTACCTTATTCTATCTCCTGACAAATTATGTGAACAACATGGGATAACCATAAACGGATAGCCCAACAACGGTATCCAACAGGTCAATTCATCGGAATGATTACCAATAATAAATGTATCTTTTTCAAATTCAACTACATTAACTTGTGGTGATTTTAACAAATCTTCTCCTGAGTATAATACTGTCGCTGGTGCTATCAAATCGTTAGAAACAACTTTAACTGGGAAAACACTACCATTGGTCTCCAAAAATGGCATCGCTTTCTTAACGTTAGGATGAGGGCGAATTAATACCGATGGGATTATAACTTGTTCTTTTAAACAATTTTGAATCTTATTGGGATAAATTGACCAAGATTTCCGATGTCTAGCATCAATACCAATACCCTTCACACCTTCTTCTATCAATATATAGCATAGAACACCGTTACCACAACCTAAATCTCTAAATTGCATCTTATCACGAAAATTTTCTCCATATATTTTTATCCATAATTCAATTAAAAATGCCGCTATTGCAACATCTTCAAATACATGTTTCTTTGGATCAGTGGATTCGACCCAATTCTCAATCAAGAACTTTGAATATTTACCCTTTAAGATAATATAACGATCTTGAAATTTAACTTTATCAACAACTTGATCATGGTTTACTCTTTTCTCATAACCTTGCATTACACCTTTAGAGTGTTTATAAGCTGTTTGTAATAGCCTCCATGCTGTCCTCACTACTCTTTCAGACTCGTCATTAAGTGATGAAACATCAGAATATGGAATATAATGAACTGAAAGTATACCTTCATGAAGTAAAATACCCACACTTTCAACATGTGGTATATAAAATGGACATTCGTCTTCTTCTTTAATATGTGGAGTATAAATAACTAAAGAAGTCTCGGGAAATTTTTGAGGACTATTCATCAACAAACAAGTTTGATTTATGGAAAAATCTTTATATGGATTTCTAGGAACCATTCTTCTTACAATGCCTCTTAAAATTTTTAATTCTAATTCATCATTTAATTTAGGATTTCTAACCTCCATGTCGTATACTCCTATTGCTTTAGATTCAGGATCAATTACTTCAACTTCATTCTCTGTATGCTTAATAACTTTCGATTCTTCAACACCAAGATCATATAGTGTTTCCTTCAAAATATCTGCTCTCAATACAGCTGTTGAATTGATATTTGGTTCTCTAATGACATTCAACATCGCCATTTCAAAATGTTCTTTTTTGAATGGAACTTTTGATCCAGTGGCATATATACAACACCAATCATCACCTAAAATACTTTTGTCATGAATCTTGTATTCGAATAGATCTGAATCTTTAGCAACTTTATCAGCTGCCATATCTTGATCAAATTTTATTTACCTTTTATCTTAATTATTAGAATTGATATATTCTTTCTTCCGACAATAGAGACCAATTAGTTCACTCTTAAACCTTTTAATTCAGCACTGTCAACTAGATCGAGGTCCTTGGCTAGTAGAATGCTGTTCAAAAGCCCTTTGATCAATCAATCATATCGATGGCCATAAAATACATGAGTATATCTTAAGTTAACGTTGAAGAACTTTTGTCATCGCAGCTGAAAATATTTCATGACTCTTAGAGTCCATCGCACTGCATCACGTGAATCTCATCACTTTAAAGGTTGTGAAGAGACTACTCAAGATGAATAGAGATCTATACATATATCTATATATACTTGTATGTGGATAACAGTAAGAATAAAATATCAATTCTTCGTAATCCTTGATATACTTCTAAACATCACCCCAAGTCTTACTGCTTGCTACTATACAACGATATATAATTGTATACTATATATTTTGCCCGTTTTGGATTCATCTTCTGGTTTAGTTTGCAGTACTTAATTGTTTTACATATGGAAAATTAAATAAAAAAAAAAGAATATTAAAATAAAACTAGTTAAAAGATTAGTTTATAAAATATACATTAAATTTAGGTTTTTGATATAGGATTTCAGATAATATCCAGTATTGTAGTCATTAGCTATTATTTATAGACTCTGACTTTGTTTATATTCCATAAGATTACAATAATTTGGGGTTAAAATGTCTTCTTCTTCTCAGTATGTGTATTACTCTTTATCAATGGTTGGAAAACTATTACTGTTGCTTTTATTCGTTTCATTGCGAGCATAGGATGGTTTAATCTGATAATGCTAAATTGGCATTGTTAAGAAATACATATTTACTAACATTTTTTATATTCAATTTATCTTGATATTTTTTTTGATTAAAGGTTCAAACAGTTGGAAAAATTAGGTAATGGTACCTATGCTACTGTTTATAAGGGTTTGAACAAAACCACTGGTGTGTATGTTGCCCTGAAAGAAGTTAAATTAGATTCCGAAGAAGGTACACCATCTACAGCAATCCGTGAGATTTCATTAATGAAGGAGTTAAAACATGACAATATTGTTAGATTGTATGATGTAATTCATACCGAAAATAAGCTAACTTTAGTATTTGAATATATGGATAAAGATTTGAAAAAATACATGGATTCTAGGACAACTGGAAACTCGCCACAGGGGTTAGAGTTAAGTTTGGTTAAATATTTCCAATGGCAATTATTTGAAGGTATTTCATTTTGCCATGAAAATAAGATATTACATCGTGATTTAAAACCACAGAATTTATTGATTAATAACAAGGGACAATTGAAATTAGGCGATTTCGGTTTAGCTAGAGCGTTTGGGATTCCAGTGAATACGTTTTCCAGCGAGGTGGTGACGTTATGGTATCGTGCCCCTGATGTGTTGATGGGATCTCGCTCATACTCCACCTCTATTGATATGTGGTCATGTGGATGTATTTTAGCAGAGATGCTTACAGGTAAGCCATTATTCCCAGGGACTAATGATGAAGAACAATTGAAATTAATATTTGATATGATGGGCACACCTACTGAATCTACATGGCCGACAGTGACAACGTTACCAAAATACAATTCTAATTTTTCTATCCAAGTACCTAAAGATTTAAAGAAACTGTTACAACCATTTACCAAAGAGCAGCTTGATGACATTGTGATTGATTTGTTGAATGGGTTATTACAGCTAAATCCTAGTATGAGACTAAGTGCCAAACAGGCGTTACATCATCCATGGTTTTCAGAATATTATCAACAACAACCTCATCAATGAGTGTGAAAAAAACAGAGAAACAAGAGATGGGTGGTAGGAGAGGGAATGTGATGGGACAAGTATGTGCGTGAGAGTGTGTATATATTTAATTTTTTAGTGAATCAAATAAAATGAATAAATTAATAAAATGAATAAATTAATAAAATGAATAAATTAATAAAATTAAGTAAAATAGAATAGAATAAAATTAAGTAAAATAGAATAGAATAAAATCAAGATAATTTGAACAATTTCGAGATATCAAAGTGACCAAGAATCGATTGGAAAAGCGTATTGTTAGTATCGAATAGGAGATATCTCCCACCTGGAGAGACAGAGAGACAGAGAGACAGAGAGACAGAGAGACAGAGACAAGAATTTAAGAATAGTTCCATTGTTCTGCGAGTAGAACTCGTATATATCTGGAATAAACACCAGAGACCTAATTGAATGAAAATACGGAAATGACAAAGACGTCACTGGAACAAAAAACAAGAGTTTGGACGATGTCTTGAAAGGGTAAAATGGGATGGAATGGGATGAGATGTCTGTAAAAGAAGAAGAAGGGCAGAAATGAATAAATGAATAGATGAATAAATGAATAAAATGGCTCTTCTTCCCACTTCCCCCCCAAAACAGAAGGAAACAGCACCACAACGCCAAGGAAGATCAGGTTCCTTAGTTAGTATAGAACTGGCAACGGGGGAACTGGGAATGGTATAGTGGAATGATCCAAGTGGTTTTTTCTATGATTGTGCAATTTAAAGGCTAAACAGTGTGGATGTTCTGAATCGGTAATATCAAGAAAGATAAATCTGACAGGTGGAGGAATCCCAGAAAGTAAAAAAAAAACCAAATTTCACAAGCGGGGCACAGAACATCCCCGGAGAAAATAATCTGGAATCTGAATCTTGAACTTTTGAACTTGAGTCTAATCAGAAAAAATTGAGGGGTCAATCCCAAATTATCCCAACCCAAATGTAAAACAGGGTTGGAAAATAAATACCAACTGTTTTTAGAAAAAAAAAAAAGAAGGCCAGAAAATGGACTATGAATTTCCGGGTCAAACCAAATTAAGTTGGAAAACGAAAAGAAAGGTATATCGTTACATCGGTTCGCCCTCCCTAAGAGAAAGATCAATGAATGGGGTATTTTCCCGCCCCCCCCTCTAAAAGGAGAACCCTCGACTAAAATATTTCCCCCCTCTTAAAAAAAAAAAGACCCTACTCTCAGAAAAAAAGGGGCCCTCTCCCAAAAATGGTAGAGGTGCGACCAAGAAAGCGGGCGAGATTGGTGAATTAAAAAT
>NW_001834586.1:0-35922 GCF_000150035.1 Vanderwaltozyma polyspora DSM 70294
CAAAACCCTATTTTTATAATCTTCATCAGTGATTTCATTAATTTTATCATTAATCCATTCAGAAAATATTTCAAAATATTTCAATTGATTATTCAATGAATTAATAATAGTTATAGAATTTCTAATAAGTTTAGAGAAATATTCCCTTAATGATATTATATCATAGAAATCGGTATCAGTTTTCATATATCCATTCAAATAACCATCCGTTCTCTCCAGATATATCATAAACCTTTCACAACTTGGTATTATAGCTAATGTCAATATCTTTACTATTTTTTCAAACATATCCATTCCTAATTTCCTCCATTTTTTACCATTTCTATCACCAATAATATTTACTAACCAATCTTTAAATTCATTATTAATTTCACCTGTCAATAGCAGCGATTCTAATTCATCATTCAGCTTTGTCATTCCTCCTGCATATGCATCAATACAAATTTTTTTAACAAAGTCAGAATAAGGAATGATTAATTCTCTTTTGATCAAATCCAGGTGATCATTGACATACCTATTCAAATTTCTTATTTCCAAAATGTTACTCAATAGCCCATTGCTGACATTACAGGAAAGCAAATTGTTAAAATTGATTTTTCTGTAGTGACCATTTTTATAAAATGACATGTATTCACCATTGTGTAATTTTAACAATTGATAAACTTCTGATTTAGAAATATCCGGCATTACTATACCATTAATTTCATATACACCATTTAGTATAATTGTAAAATTATCTTCATTGGGATTATGCTGTATATGAACATCTAATAGATTCCTAAAATCAATTTCTTTATCTGTATCTTGAGATTCTTTATCAACATGTCTCCATGAATGATTTGGCGGATAATAATCAATGATATTAATATTCCTAGAATCCTTAACAAACTTGATTAGGGTAGGCAAACATTCTATGATATTAGAATCAAACAATTGTAGCTTAGAAGGGATTGAAAACTCTGCTCGATCCCATAAGCATGAATCCACATTTTTTTGTGAGCTACTTCGAATGTATGATACTAATCTACCGTTTTTAAAGATATCATAAATCCTGATCGTACCATCAGTGAGGAACACTGAAATAAATCTACCACTGTAATTATCCCACTCATAGCCTGCTACAGTGTCAAAATCTTTAATAAATATATGTGCCAATTGTGATGAATCCTTTATCCTGTACACCGCTAAACCTTGATCTGATCTTGTGACATACAATTGGAAACAGGGATTGTACTTGGAATAGTACAACCGTATACCAGAATCAATAACCATTTAACTACCTAATACCTTGATACCAATCCTATTCTAACCTATGTTTAAAATCTATCTTCAATTCTGTTTTATATATTTAAGGTCAACGATGTTTAAAACCATCTCATCGAATTTTTTTCACCTTTATTATATAAACGATTTCGAAAGATTTGATACTATAGTTAACAATGATGATTAATAATACATTAAGAACGATTGGTAATGAATAAAGAGCATTCAAGCACAATTGAAAGGGACTACATTTTGTAGAGGAGTTACAGTTCTGTTGCGATTTTGAATTTTTGGTTAATCATGTTTAAAAAGACTCCTCATATCAAATCGTTAAGTAATTTAAAGAATTCTGAAAGAAAGAAATTATTACAATCATGTAAGGCACAAACAGGGTCTACTGATTATAATTTCCCAACATCTGTTATTAAACAGACGAATTTCAATGCCCAAACATCGGTCGGTGTGATCTACACTGATGAAGAAGGCTCTCCATTATGGTTTAAAGAGAAACATAGCGAATTACTGTTTCCTACAGTTTATACTTGTTGGGAAGACCCAACTTTATTACCAATTGTCTTAACTCATGATATTGTGATCAATGAACATATCTTTAATGGTGCCAATTTAATGATTTCAGGTACACTTCCACCTTTTGATAGTCGTTTAGTACCTGCCACTATTTGTGGGATAGCTACTAGGAATAATCCAAATACAATTGTTGCAGTTGGTGTAGTCCAATTGGATATGCCAAGTTATAGTTCAGTTATTGGCAAAACTGGTGTTGCTGTGAATGTGTTACATTACTGGGGGGATGGTATGTCCGTTGCTTTTAAGATGAAAAGAGATATCCCAACTATTGTTGGCGGGAAAGATAAATCTGTAGATGCTACTGAGAACGATCAAAGTCCAGTGATAATCACAGAAGAAGAAAAAACTGAAGATGACTCCATACCAGAAATTTCCAGTAATGATGTTTCAGAATTAGCTCAAGAGGAGAGTGCATTAACCGTGGAAGATATAGACCATTTTATCACTAGATCATTATATTACACATTGACAAATGATTTAAAGTTAGCATTTCCTATACCTTCATCAAGTTTTATCTCCAATCACATAATGCGTAACTTACCACCAGTAGATCATAATTTGGTGAATATTAAGAAGACATCATGGAAGAAATCAAGTAAATTCTTAAAACATTTTGAGAAAGAGGGATTCATCAAGTTGAAAGGTAAAGGAGAAGATCTAACGATTGTTGGAAGCAATAAAGAGAAAGAAGAATTGAAAAAATTTGAACCATATAGAATCAGCAATTCTTCTTCAAACAGCGGTAAAAAAATCAACTCTAATAGACAAGAATCAGAAAATATGATGTATTCATTAGTATTCTATTCTCCAAAGGGTTCAGCAAAACAATTTATGACGTTGACCGAACTACCGTACAAAAATTGGTATACTGCCATCGAGTTAAAGAATGCAGTAACCGAATACATCAAAAAAAAGGAATTGGTTGACAAGAAAAATCCAAAGATGGCGAACCTTGACGATAGACTATATGATATGTGCTATACCAAGAAGAGCACAAACCCACCACGCCATATTACCAGAGCTGCAGTTATTGAATCTTTCACCACAAATAATTTCACAGAATTATACCAATTATTCAAAAATGACGACACACCATTAACCAAGAACCCAGTGAGAGGTAGTCCACCAAGAATCAAGATAGTCACTGAAATGAAGATAGGGAGAAAGATAGTAACCCGTGTGTCTAATTTTGAAAGTTTTGGAATAGATGCTGACGCTTTGGCAGGAGATCTAAGACGTTTATGTAGTGGTTCCACAACTATCGGAGAAACAACAACGTCACCAAAGACAACGGAAGTACAAGTACAAGGACCACATAGCAAAATAATAATCGATCATTTGAACTCACTTTCAATCCCAACGAAATGGATAGATTTTGAAAATAAATTGAAACCTAAAAAAATACGTAATTGATTCCAATTTCAAATCCGATAGACTAATATAGCAATACTTCGATTAAATAGATAATAAACACCCCTACATTAACTAAATATCTCCATGTAAACTCGACGATAATGCATTCAGAACTCTTATAACCTCGTTCAATCATCATCTTTATTCTTTGGTTAACTGTCTGTTCGATGTCTTGTGGACCTTAACTATTTGAAATTGTGAAATATCAACGGCGCTATCAGGAATGATATTTTTTTCACGTTTCTCTGTAAAATCTGGTTGAAAAATTGTATATTAAAATCTACTTAAAGCAAGGTTCGAAATCATTCAATATATGAACATTTATTGAATTGAATTGGTTCTAAAAAGTAGTTATCAAGGTTACCATTGGTGAATTTCAGGTGGCCATCGAAGGTTATATTTTATTGAGATGCTATCTAGATCTTTTGGTATTTTATCGCGTAGATGCGAGTACCATTCAGGCAGGGTTCTATTAGCTGAAGCTGTGGCTGCTAGTGAAACTGCTTCTGCAAAACCAGTTTCTAAATCTGTTAAAGATAAACTGAAAAGAAGGGAGTTACGTAGACATTCTAAACGTAAGGCAGATGCCAGAAAACCTGCTTCTAGTTATCCATTGTACATGCCAATTTCTCAAGCTTTGAGATATTTGAGAGCAGCTGAAGTTGGCCAACCAATCTCTCAACAGATAATTACAATAACTACTGATGTAGTATCAGAAAGGGGAAATTTGAATTTGAATGGTAATATCTCTTATAATACTCCTATCAAAGATGTTAAGATTGCAGTTTTCAGCAATGATCCTGAAAAATTGGCCAAGATCAAAGAGGAACACAATTGTCATTTAATAGGTGGTACTGATCTTGTGGAAAAGATCAAATCTGGAAAACAGCCTGTAGATTTTGATAAGGCTTTCGCAACTCCAGATATATCACCTATGTTGACATCTCAACTAGCTAGAGTTTTAGGTCCCCGTGGTGTTTTGCCAACAATCAAGAAAGGTACTGTATCAGAAGATGTTTCATCTCTAATTAAAGGTAGTATAGGTTTGATGCCATTTAGACAAACAGGTAATAGCATCAGTGTTTCTGTTGGTAGATGTAACTTCTCTGACAAGCAAATTCTGGAAAATATTATCGCTGTTAGATCAGCATATAATACTACATTAAGTAGTCAAAAATCTAAAAAACCAAGTTTGTTAGGTAAAACAACTATCACCTCAACTCATGGGCCCGGTATCACAATTGACTTTGCCTAAATAAACTAAATTACATTTTATGTATATATTGTATCTCGTGTATATAGAATATTAATAAAGATTCTTACAAATTTACTTATTGCAAGAATGATGCATATCGATAGGTAATCTCGATAGGGTTGGTGTCGTCAAATACATAACTGTTTTTCAATGATCTCCTGTATAACCTATTTATTCTACGGTTATCTTTTGTATCTTCCAAGATATTCATGATTATTTTTTCATGTGAAAGTGAAATTGCTGGGGATGACAAACTCAATAATTTCCAAATATAATCTACTTTTTTATTGAAAAGATTCTTGATTCTACATGCAGGGATATCACAACCGATTGGTTTTAAAGGCACCTCTACAATTGGCACCATGTTCTTATTTACCTCTGAAATTGTAGTGTGTCTTTTCAAGAAAAATATCTGTTTGAAGATATCATTGTAAATAGACACTCTCTGTTCATCAGTCAGTTTATATTGATCTACGGAATTAAACCATTTATTATTAATTTGAGATTTGTAAAAATTAAAGAATCTATCATCATTATTAAGACACAGGTAAATTAATGAACCCGTTCCAGGTCGAGCCATATTTAACACGTCGGAATGAAATTCATAAGGCCAATGATGCAAAAGCTCCATATAATGATTCTTGAACTTTTCTAAATGATTCGGAAATTTATCATTATTCCATACTATATGTGTCTTTTTGACTATCTTTTCTAAAGCTCTAGATTCATTTTCAACCTTTGAATTGATTTTAGAAATTTCATATTCATTCAGTATGCCAACATATTCTTCCATAAAGGGCAAATCAGCTACATGTATTCGTCTCTCCAAAATGTCAAGCGTTGGTTTGTGTAAAGGTAACCTTTCCAATGATTCCAATAGTATTGGTTTCAATCTCTTTCCCAGGTCTTTGACAGAAGTCATATCTATAAAGAACGGCTAATATGAGGTGTTAATTAATCAGCATAATAGACCTGGTATTCTAAAAGTACGGGTGATCGAGGTAATGACCATTGAACTATTAATTGATCATTTATATTTCATCTCACATCAATTAATCTTAGACTGAACATATTCTTGATTCATTGAATGATTCGATGAGCTTCGATATCATCGCTTTCTTATTAGCAACTGCTACGTATGCTATGATACATATTGACAATAACCAAGTTACAACAACCATTGGTATACCAATGGTTGTGTACAAATCACACTTGGGATTAGTATATCAACAATCCTCAATTATCAATTACAACAATGATAAATAACCCATATTTTCTGTATGGGATTCCAGTCATGTTGGTAATCTTAAATTAAGACGTGACAGCGAGCCAACTTCCCTGGGAAACAATCTTGAAACCTTATAAATATGTTTTTGTCAATGATCGAGGAAACAAACAAATCAGAAGTAGTATCGAGTATCAATGTATTGTATATGACCCTCCAGAATGACAAAACTGTTCTTATAGACCAGTATAAAGTTCCAATATCAACATTTTTATTTCTTCCACATTTTGGTAGCGAGAGTCCACATTGTACAAGAATGATAGTGAAATACTACACTTTGAAACCATTGTTCTCTCTGATCAGATGTCAGTAATTTATAACTATCCCAATGTGATATATTTTCAATTCCTTCCATAACCCCCCCCCTTCCCAGAATAATCCTCGTATCTTCATGTTTTATACCCTTTTAAATTGCAAATTTGAATCAGTCGCTACCTCTAACCAGATAAGCATAAACCTTGAGTTTCCCATTCAGCAGCTTCACAACAAAGACAAAAAGTACATTACATCATTAAAATAGTACAATATAATACCGCATTCTCACAAGAATCTACTTTATAAAGTAAAATATCGATCGATATCAAAAGCCATTATTCATGACAACAATTATTACCAAATGACTCATTTAAAAGGCCTCCAATAACAATAAATAAAACTTCCTATTGAGTACAAACAACTGATAAACCTCAAACCGATCAGAAATGATCAGAACTAACACAGATCATTCAAACTATACCATTTTACTGTTTCCATTGACCTCTTCTCGTTATAATTTGCAGTTCAGGCAGCCTTTATCAATCGGCCATTAAGCAACGACAGTTGATGAAATGAAATATTCCAAAGCATCGAAGACCTTTTTGAATAAGAAAAATCTTTTAATTTTGATTTGATTCATCAGTAGTTAGTCATATATAATGTATTATAGTGGCATTATAAGGTCAATTGGGCTCATTTTCCTATTGAGTTAGTAAGTAGATCGATATAATCTAGTTGCTTTGTTTAAAGGAAGGTTTTCCCATCATTGAATTTAAATCGACAAGGCTTTGCTGCTGAGACAATAACTGAACTATGTTGAGAAGTGGTAATTGTTCTATTTCTTTGGTTAGAAGGGTTGGTGTTAGACGTTTAACTTTATCTACTACGTTATATGAACATAAGCACAATGTTTATCCTGCTCAGAAGTTGCGTATGGATGATTTGAATAAAAATGTATTGAAGGCTAAATATGCTGTGAGAGGTTCAATTCCTTTGAGAGCTGAGGAATTAAAGCTTTATTTAGAGGCTGGTCAAAAATTACCTTTTGATACTGTGATCAATGCTAATATTGGTAATCCTCAACAGTTGAAACAAAAACCATTGACTTTTTACAGACAGGTTTTGTCTATTTTACAATACCCAGAATTATTAGAATCCGGTTCAAATATTTTCAAGAAAGATGCAATTGAACGTGCAAGAAAGTTATTAAAGGAAATTGGTTCTGTTGGCTCGTATTCTTCTTCTCAAGGTATCCCAGCTATCAGAAAAACCGTTGCTAATTTTATTACAAAGAGAGATGATGGTGAAATTTCTACTCCTAATGACATTTTTTTGACCGCTGGTGCTTCTTCTGCTGTTGATTATCTATTATCAATTCTATGTAAAAATGAAAAAAGTGGTGTATTAATCCCAATCCCACAATACCCACTTTATACTGCAACATTAGCTTTGAACAATGCTCATGCTCTTCCATATTATTTAGATGAATCAAAAGGTTGGTCTACGGACATTAATGAAATCGAAGAAGTCATTAATGATTCTCTTGACAAGGGCATTAAACCAACTGCATTGGTTATCATCAACCCAGGTAACCCTACTGGTTCAATCTTATCTGTTGAATCAATGGAAAAAATCATTGAAGTTGCTGCCACTCATGGTATAGTTATTATTGCCGATGAAGTCTATCAAGAAAACGTCTTCAACAATGCTAAGTTCCATTCTATGAAGAAGGTTCTAAGAAATTTACAAAAAGCATTTCCTGGTGAGTATGATACTGTTCAATTAGCCTCTTTACATTCTACTTCTAAAGGTGTTTCTGGTGAATGTGGTCAAAGGGGTGGTTACATGGAATTGACCGGTTTCAATCCAGAAATTAAGCAAGTAATTCTAAAATTATGTTCTATTTCTCTATGTCCAGTTGTTACCGGCCAAGCTTTAGTTGACTTGATGGTTTCCCCACCTCAAAAGGGAGATGAATCTTACGAACAAGATCAATTGGAACGTTCAACTATTTTAAATGATTTATCAAACAGAGCAATCTTATTATGGGAAGCATTCAACTCAATGGAAGGTGTTTCATGTCAAAAACCTGAAGGTGCAATGTACTTATTTCCAAAAATCGATTTGCCATTCAAAGTATTACAGAAATCTCAAGAACTTGACATTACACCTGATGAATTTTACTGTAAAGCATTACTAGAAGCAACCGGTATCTGTACAGTTCCTGGTTCAGGATTTGGACAACAACCGGGTACCTACCACTTAAGAACAACATTCTTAGCCCCTGGTACTGAATGGATTGATCGTTGGAACAAATTCCATGCTGAATTTTACGACAAATATCGTGATTAGGTGGTTATATTAGATTTATATAAATTATATATTCAACAATTTTAATTTGTTAGTGTGTTAATCGGGTTCTCATAATATTCATATCCTACTGGTTCTATATTTTTTTCATCTATTACAGGTGTTGAGGTTAAGTTGTCTTCTAAATATATTTCACTCTTCCCATTATCCAAGACGATCATATTATGAGGAAATGTCTCGTCAATAACAGTATTTTTTTTAGATTTATATTTTATAGAGCATTCTGAAATACCACTGTTCAACAATAGATTAATAGGCATCCCCAATACCTTTCTATTCTTAAGGTTATTATGCAAATTTTTACCATATTTCAGGCACATACCCCAGTCACCCAGACATTCATCTTCATGCAACAATAATAATTGTTTCATCGTTTCTAGCCCATTATAATGGAAATAACTACTATTACCAATCCCAATACCTATTCTGAGATCATATTTTAGAGCAATCTTCTGGACCATGGCAATTAAGTCATTTCTATTAATGGTTGATGATTCGATGTAGATTGGTGTTTTTGTAATTGTAAAGAAATATGTTACCAAAGTTTGGGTTAATTCTTTAAACGCTGTCTTTTTTAATGGGTATAACCAGACATATCTTGAATAATAATCTCGAATATATAAAATATGTGAATATGTTCCTTCGATCAGTTTTTCATCTCCAAATGGTTTGAATATTTCAATATGGATCCTCTCAAATGGCAATAAACCTTCATAAACCTCATTTTTCTTTGACTTTTTCAAAGGTTTTACATGTTCACTAGGATTACAAAATGAACAATAAAGCAGTGAAATTCTTGTTATTGTTCTTGAAATATTTGCATATCGCTTGTGCAAATTTCTATGTACTGACTTATGGGCAGCATGCTCATTAATCAAATGTGTACATAGCACTACTTCTAAAACTTTATTTGGTGGACAAAGGATTTTATCATCATTTCTTCGATCACGCACTGTAGTTCCCTTATCACTAACATAATATCTATTCTTCAAGAAATAGTACTTTTCATTAGATTTGTTAGCCCATTTGACTTTTTCTCTTGAGACTTTCTTAGGAGTCAATTTATCAGTTAGTATTAAGTCATATATACGCTGGCTTAAATAACCATTAATAGTACTTTGAAATTTTGCGAGATCTTGATGTCCTCGATTAAACAATTCCTTATTCAACCCAGATTCACTTATAAGCTCATCTAAATTCTTTATTTCTGGCAATACCAATTCTTTAAGATGCGAACGAGGAAGAGATATAGCCGGTTCCTCATCATCGATCTTGCTTTTGTCCTTACTCTTGCTCCTGCTCTTCTTCAATTCAGTTAAATTTGGTACTATGCCTACTGCTCCATTTTTTTCTTTCAAACTCTTGCTTTTTTGAACAGATCTTGTATTAATTCTCATATTTAGAATAACTGGACACCCAATATTTTCTTTAACGCAACACAATTGTTTGATGATTATAATAATTTATCAAAACTCAACCTTAATTCTTCTAAATCTCAGTTCCTCTTATACAAACCCAAACTTCAACCAAGAAAAAATAACCAAATAATTCAAACCAAAAGACCAAAAACTAATATACACACTTTACCGATAGCTATCCAATCCCACTTGAATCTTTGTTAAACATCATTAGAACATGCTTTAACATCTTGAAAGTACTTTCAATTTTTCATCTTTTTAATATTTAAGATATCGAATGCCAAAATTAAAAAAGCCTTTAAATATTTTAGAAAGATCAATACCTCATCACATTAGTTAATTATAAAGATAATTTGATTGTTTAAATCTAGAGAAAGACATTCTATAGTATATCAATTAGGGGTGTTGATGACTATTTTTTAATATTGGTTGTTTTAAAGTTGTCATATCATTTTATGGTTGGTTGGAGGGGATTATAGAAAGAACCTAAAAACATAATTATACTCATATTTCATTAAGTTATGGAGGTTGATAGTCAGTTTGCTAGTATCTCATTAGGGAGAGAAAAGTATTTTAGTTGGGTTTTTTTAGCATATTGGGTTTTAACATGTATTGCATCATTGACCGTCATTTTTTATCTCCCTAGAGTGTTTGGTGCTATATTCACATTTATATTGCACTGGTCAATATGGAAGAAATATAAAGTTAAAATTAATATTGAATCCATAAGGGTTTCCTTTTTGGGTGGTACAGTATTTATTAAGAATATGTCTATTATAAATCAAGACTTTACACTATCTTTTTTGGAGTGTCGAATAAAGTGGCGATATTGGTTACTGAATTCAAGAGAAGTAGAGTATAAAGTGCAAGCAAATTTGTCTTCAGAACAAAGCCAAGGGTCAGATGCATCAAACTCAATGACTATAGAGAAAAATTCAAAATTGCCCTGTACAATATTAATCGAATGTAAAGGATTCGAAGTATTCGTTTATAATAGAAAAGCTGCATACGAAAATGTATTGAGATTATTCACAAAAGAAGAAAGAGAAAAATTTAGTAGTTTCTTAAATGAACATGATTTAGGTGATATCGTTAGTGAAGATACGAATGTCAATTCAATGGATAAAGATTATTTCGAATCAGTAACCACTGAAAATAGTTCAGAATCAACAGTAATAAATGATAGAACCTATAAAAAAAATAAAGATGAAAGGAAATCAATTCTTTTTAATTTTTTACCTATCCAGTTAAGATTAATACATGGTGCTGTAACATTAGGTAACCGATTCACCCCTTCCCTAGTTGTAGCAAGTTATGAAAATTGTAATGGTGTTTTAGATGTCTCCCATGCAAATGAAAAAATAGATTTATATAAATCAAAAGTTACCATGAAATTTCAGGACGTTAACATATCTGTTAAACCAAATTTGGCATATGATTCTGAATTTACCAATGAATTAGATATTGATAAAGGTAAGTTATCAAGAATTTGGAATACTTTTATCGATATAATGGACATGATACCCAATCCTTTCACTAAAATATACCATAAACATATGAAGAAAAAAGAGCATGATGTTGAAAGTATGTTTGTAAACAAATGGAGAGGTCTATCTCTTTACAAGGATAATCTACGAGATGCTGGTCGTTATGGTTTGGATGAAGCCTCTTATGATTTTCTAAATAGGGAATATGCAAAATTCAGTTCAATTTTAAAATGTCCTAACTTTACGTTATCATACTATTTAGATTCTCCTGGTATAGTCCCTCATGGTGCACACCAGACAAACGTCAAGAAAGATGGCCCAGATATTGGAAATAGTGGTAGTCCTCCAGAATTTTTAGTGGATTTACAGGTCTCAAAAGCATCAATTTACTACGGTCCATGGACAAATAGGCAGGTTTCCTATTTAATTAGAATGCTTTCACCTGTAGTATCTAAGAACCAAATACCAATTAAGAAATTAGAACCTGGGTCTAGGCGGATTCATACAGTTTTCAAAATGTCAGTTCATATTATTGACGAATCATCTTGGAGAATACCAACTAGAGAACCAAGCAAAGATAAAGAATTTATAAAACAATTTGTAAAAACAAATGACGATTTTAGGCCGTTTGGATGGCTTGATTTCAATCTGAACAAAGGTACACAAGCGACTTTTAATTTTTCATTAATTCCAACTATAGACGGACTTGGAAATAACTTTGATATTCATTTCCTTGATATGGAAGTAACAACAAGTGTCAATCATGACATATTACTGAAGAGTAAAGAGTTTGATGTTGTAGCAGATATTGGTTACCCTTTAGGGTGGAATAGTCAGGCAGATTGGAAATTTGATATTATTGCTAAACAGTTAGAAACATTCTTATTGAAGGAGCATATTTCGCTATTCAGTGACATGTTTTCCGATTTTGCCTCAGAAGACCCAACACCTTACGAACTTTTCAGACCATTCACGTATTCCCTTAATTGGGATATCGAAGGCTATTCTATTTATTTAAATGTAAATGACAGAAATATTGTGAATAATCCTTTGGACTTTAATGAGAATTGTTATCTATCCCTACATGGAGATGAATTACACATTGATTCTTTAATACCAAATTTATTAATTTCCCAACCTTATACTGAAATAGCCTTTAATATTTATACTCCAATGTTTCGCTTATTGTTAAATACACCGCCATGGAATACTTTAAGTGAATTTATGAAGGATAAAGAAGTAGGACGAGCTTTTGATTTTGGGATTGAAGGCTCATATTTAATATATTCAGATCTGGACATAGATAACGTGGATACAATAACAATGGAATGTACAAGCAGATCTACCACTTTGTTTTGCTATGGTGTAGTTATCAGATACCTCATGAATGTACAGGCCAATTACTTTGGTGATTTTGTTCATTTCATAACATCTGAAGAATATTCAGAAATTTTGCAAAAGAACAATAAACGCTCAAATGATGAACAGGGTAGTTTCACTTATTCCACAACTAGTTCTGTCCAAAATTCGTCCAGTGACGACACTGTTTTATATACAAAGGAGCAAGATTTATCCAAGCCACATGTTCGTAGGGCTGATGTCCTCCGTACAGAAAATGAGTTAGACATTTGGTTCACATTTAGAGTTTGGGATGGTGCGTTAATTTTACCGGAAGGTTTATACAACGGTAATTTATGTTCTTCACTATTATTTTCTGAGTTAATGATAAGTTTTAGAGGATCTAATTATTACATGGATTTTCTGACAAATTTGTATGATATGAAGATAAATCGATTTCTCAATTTTTCCCCTGATGAGATCTTCAGATATGTCCGAGATCCAGATCATAATTTAAATATAGTACATGGAACACTTTCAGATGTTACTATTCACGCTCATAGAATGTTTGGTCTTCCTCCAAACAAATTGACTTATTTTTGTCAATGGAGCATTGATTTTGGCTCATTGATTATTGATTCTAATATCGAGTTTCTATCTAGCTTTTTCGGTTTATTTACAAAACTAGGGTTCGGTTATAGTAACCTTGAGAACAAGTTGGTATATAAAGTTGAATCGTCCGATGACATGACATTACTAACTTTATATGGTGAAAAAGTTCTTATTTTGGTTTCCGATGATGTTTCCCAAAAGCAAGCTTCTTTGGAAATACTTAAGCTAAAACTGAACTCAATCGATTTTCAAAACGAAAGATATTCAAAGAGAATAAATTTGAAAATACCGGAGTTTTCCATTTCTATTTTCGATGTAAGAAATCCCACAATAAAGCCAATATTACTCGGATTCAAAACAAAAATTGACTTCACCAATTTTGTGATAAAAGAAGATTTCAGAAATTCACTTAATGGCCAAAGAACATATATTACTTTACATGATTCCCCTTATCACAGGTGTTTTTTTATTTTGCCGACGATGTACCAAGAGTCATTCCTTTATAATGAGCTCTATGGTGGCATCACTCCATCATTTTCAATTCCTATATTACCAATTCCAATGCTACCAAACACAATTGATTTCCTAGTTGAAGACTTTTTGAAAGAGTATTCAGATTTACTTGAAAACCCTTTTTTAAACATCAGATCTATCAATAATTTAGATACGAGTTCTTTATTTAATGAGTATCGCGTTGATACTTATATATCTGAAAAGGCTATTTTTAAAGCTGAAGAGAAAAACACTGTCAATTATGACCCTAAATATGAATATGATAACTACATTTTAAATGTGGAATACATAAGGGTTGATATAAATCCGTTATTTTCTGATTTTATCGACAGTATGTCTACAAAATTGTATTCAGAAAACATGGTTGACATTATTGATGAAATAGAAATGATCATTGTGAGAAGACTAGGTAGTCCGAAAAAAGTATTATTAAGAGAAACAAATCTGAAGTTGAAAATTTCCTATGTAGATATATTTTGGGGATCTCGTAATTCTGAAGGAATTGAAATATATTTGGATAAGTTAGATTTTGAGATGAGACAAAGGATATTCGATGATTTTAATCAACGAAGTTTAGAAGAGAGAACAATATTAAGTAAGTTGAAATCCTTAAGGTGCAGCTTTTCTGAAACGCAATACGAAGAAATTGAATATGAAAGACCACCTGCCCTTTCTCTAACAGTAGAAGGTTTGGAAGTTTGGTCATGTACCAATACTGCACAGAGTAATTCAATTAATATTTTATCGACAGATATAACGGTAGATGGATCTCAAACAAGCTGGCTAATCAAATACTTGAATAAACAGGTGGAATTTTTTTATAATTTGAAAGGTTCAGTTGATTTATTACAGAAACGTGATGTTACCTTACAAAAATCCTTGATATCCAAATTAACTACCGCAAGTGAATATTATCAGATTGATCATGATCCATATGTCATAACAAAACCAGCTTTGATTATGCGTTTATCAAATAGCCATGTTAGAGAAAATAGAAGTTGGAGAATTGTAACCAGGTTACGGCATATTCTGAATTATTTGCCGGAAGGTTGGGAAAAATCAAGTATTGCTTTCGTTGAAGCCAGGCATGTCTATTCTGATAGTGACCCCAAAAATGTATTTCTATCAGTTTTTTCAAATTGGAGGAATTGGGAAGTCTCCGATGTGGCGCGTTCTTATATCTATAGAAGAGTATTTTTACCTGATATTGAAAAGAATCTAATTAATAACACAACAAAGATCGGTATGGAGTCATTTTATTTTACTATTTATAGTCAAAGATATGCTGTTGATCATAATATTGTAGTAACAAGAATAAACGTTATTATAGATCAAATGTTATCCGACGAGGAGCCGAAAGCTGCAACTGCAAATAAAAATGATAAGATATATGATATAACTGGTACAGTTGGGACTTTTAAAGGTGAACTTGGTGATCAATTAATAAGATTAAAGAAATTATACTCAGAAGATAAGGCAAAAATTAGGAGTGAGAAGTCAACGGATTTTTCAATTCCAAAATTTTTCAAAATTAATATTGTCCTTATAGTTGAGAAAGGAGAACTCACATTAGCTGCAGCTAATACAAAGCTTATATCTCGTATTAAAAATGGAAAAATATCAGGTTTTTTTGAAAATGCCAGAGATGTCGCGAATGCATCTGGTTCAATTGTCTATTACGCGACAAGAACTGAATTGTGGTTAAAACACAACGAATTAATTCTTTTGGATGCACATCTAGATGATTTATTCATATCAGTAATTGCCGAGCTTTTGGTGAAAAAACCAACAATTTTAGTGAATGTTAAATCGTCACATTTGCGTTTTAAAGCATTGCCCAATACAAAGAATTTAGTGGTATTTTTGCGTGAATTCGAGAGAGAAATAAGTAAAATTACAGGGCGTCTTACAGACAAAGACAATAAAAAGAGACATACATCAACTTCCCCGATATTTTCAACCAAGAAAATTGATATTTCATTTGACATCAATATATTTGATATTAGTAGCGAGATTGTGATACTGTCTCCATTTACTGTAAAACATTCAATGAAAGAATTAAAAATTGTTTTTAATAGAGAAGGTGATAATGATACCATATTCAGTATATTGGATGCCGATTTATATTTAACTTCGTACCAAAATGGTGTACAATATTTCCGTCTTTCCTATCAAGATATTAATTTAGAGGCCATGCTTACTGATAGCAAATCAAAGTTAATAACCATAAATATCGTGACATCTTTAATAAAACTGACACTGGCGGATCCAAAGAAAATTACAAACAGTTTACTTCAAGACGAAAAAACATTTGAGCAAAGTTTGGAATCAATAAAGACTTTAAACACACTTTTTTCTTCTAATAGAGAAGTTAGAACCAGTGCTGTTGATAATCCGTATAAATTTATGGTTAACTTTGATTTAACGTATTTTGGTTTGTTGTTTCCTGTTGATACATCATATTTCATTTTAGAATTGCATTCATTGCTTGCAACATTTAGTAATGTCTATATGAATCCACAACAGCTAAAAGAAAAGATTACTTGTAATTTAGCCCTCCAAAATACATTGTTCATGATCAAGAGTCCTGAAGTTAATAACCAAGTATCAAAGGTCCTTGACTTTTCAGTTAATTTATCAACTGAAACAAAAATATTAAACTCTAAAAGGTCATTTGAGGTGGAAAGTTCGCACTTTAGAGTATGTTTAAATCCTGAATCATTACTCAAAATTTTGCAGGGTGTATTTCAGACGTCATCTTCATTTAAGTACTACAAGGAGCATACTAGATTACAAATTTTTAAAACGAAGAAAAAGGCTTCAGTGGTGTCTGAAAACCTAATAGGCGCTCCATTGATTGAATATTCAATACATTTTCTATCCTATAATTTTTGTATTGGTTGGATATTTGAAAATTCGCAATCTAGTTATCCTGGTTTAATAATGGGTTATGATAGACTTTTCTCAGCTTATGAAGATTCATATGGGAAACTAACAGTAGTGGATGGTTTCTTCTCTATTGCTAATGGATTTTCTTCAGACACATTTTACTCTCAAGGAAATGAAAAAGAAAAATATAATAGAAGTTACCTGCCAAATTTACAAATTTTGTACTGGTTAAAGGAAGTTGATGCTATGAAGCAGTTGTTTGTTAGATTTTATGGTGAAACTATTGATGTGAGATTTTTATCAAACTTTGCTACGATAATTAATTTGACAATCGAGTCAGTGCAACATTTTCAAATGATCAAGAAGGAAACAGTACGAGAGATGAATGTTGAAGCAGAAAAGAAAGTTGGAGAAGATGATATATCTACAAAGTTCTCGCTATTTTTTTCAAAAGTCCAAAGAATTAACTGTCAATGTATTTATGATGGGGGTGTTTTCACAGTCTATCCTGTTCGTGGTAACCATATTGATACAGAACATGCAATTGAAATAACAACACCAAAGGTTATTATTGATGTAGATTACAAATACCGTATTGATATGAAAAAACCACATTGGATCAGATCTTTTATAAATATCGAGCCTACATACAATACGTTGCTTTCTCAGTTTGCATCATTTTTAACTGAATTTGGGGAGAGTGTACATGAGATGGTAGCAAAATTCAGTCCTAAGGAGCAACCTCCTGCACCCAAAACTGTTTCACCGCCTATAGATTATAAAAGAATTTTGGAAGATTTCGATGTTTCATTTAGCATTTCAGCAGGTAAACAAAAGGTCAGCTTGAGTTGTGAACCTGTTGCCAAAGTTCATGCTAATGTTGGATTTGAATCTTTTGTTTTTAGTATTATCACGAATGATGATGATCCAACAGAACCTTTATCATGCTCATTGACTGTTAATGATATTAAAACATCTATCAATCATGAATTTTCAACAGAACCAACAGCGTCGTTCTCTGTTGACTTTGTAGATATTACAACCTTATTTACACATCCTGATATTTATGGTACCACTCTAATCTCCGATGTTAGCCTTTATTTTAATATTAAACAGCTACAGAATTTAATGGTGTTCCTTGATATTTGGAATTTGAAGAGATTGATTAAACTAAGACCTCAAAAGAGTGTACCAGTTAAGAAACCAGAAAGCAGGGTTTCCTCATCAACGAAGTCAAGCTCAAATACTACCATCATCCCTTGGTCATTTACTGTCATTATTACAGATATTAACGGTGATATCCACCTGGGTCCATCATTAGGTAATTTATCGTTGAAGCTAAAGAAAAATTGGATTTCAACAAATCATTTCCAAGACAGAAGAAAGGCACTACGTTTTTTTACTGATAGTTTGTCGTTAACATCTGTTGGTAGACTTGGTGGTTTAATTGATGTTGCAAATATTAGTTGGATATTGAATGTCAGATATGTGGAAAATGAAAAATTAGACCAATCTCCATTAGTTGATATTACTTTGAATGTTGAAAATGTAGCAGTAAAGGCTGCATTTGATTATCATATGTTCTTAATTGGTAGGGTTCATAATATTTTATTCAACTTGGAGAGTGAAAAAGATTTGATCGGAAACCTACCAGATTTATTAAAATTACATTTGGTCTGCGATGAAATAGATATATGTTCAACTGCTTTGGTAGCATCCAATATCTTAGACATCTCCAATACAATTTCAAGAACAAGACAAGATAGTAGAAATTCTTATATTGAAACTTTATTGGAATCAAACCCACCACCTCAGAAATCTTCTATATCTTATACTGATATATTGAAGTCATTAAATCTATTACGAACTGACGTTGGAATCGAAATCCACAAGATGCAAGTACAAATATCCCCAATTTCATTATTTGATGTTGAAGTAATTGTCACGACTGTTGAAAATGTTTCAGCAAGATCGGTAACTCAATCTGGTGAAAAGTTGATGACAGATCTTCAAATGAAGATTTATAAAGCTACTCTATCACTATCTAAATCTAATGAAGAATTAGATGAGGAAGCTGTTTCAGAAATATCCGTAGATGATTATATGATATATGCCATGAAGCTTTCTGGTGGAAAGATTTTAAGTATTCCTAAATTATTTGTAGGTATGACAACATGGCAACTTGAAAATAGCAAGATCATCGAATATCTATTTGCCTGTAAATTTCATGATAAAATATCGGTAAGGTGGAACTTAGGACCAGTAAACTTTATAAAAGAAGTATGGGCAACACATGTCAAATCATTGGCTGTTCGTAGAGCTCAATTAAAGGGTGATAAAGAGCCACAGCTAGTACCGGGGATTATTGGAGAACCATCTCCTTTAGTTTCATCAGAAGAATTAGAAATGTTGAGATCAGAATCTTCAAATGCTGATAATGATAATAATGAATACAGTGAGGAAGATAAATTTATATATGTTCCACTCAAGGAGCCACAAATTGAAATGCCTAAAATCAAGGATCTTGAAGATGCCACACCACCGTTAGAATGGTTTGGTGTTAATAGAAAGAAGTTCCCTCGTGTTACGCACCAAACTGCAATAATTCTGATTCAAAAAATAGTTCACGTAGCTCAAAAGGAATATGCAAAAGTTTTAGGTGATTCCTAATAATAATACACTTTATAAACAATATATAAAATTATTTAATCTCTGTTAATGATATCATTATTTTGCAAAGTGGCACTTTTTGTTTGATTATTCGATTTATAAATACCAACCAATTGTTCAGCCAATTCAAACATGTTATTACGAAGAGAAATAACAATAAATTGCGCATTCTTTGTCCTTTCTTTGATATAATTAGCAACAATAGATACATTTCTAAAATCCAAAGCTGCATCTATTTCATCCATTACATATAAAGGCGTTGGCTTATATTTATGTAAAGCAAAAACAAGCGCCAATGAACTTAATGTTTTTTCACCACCAGAAAGATTTGTAATGTTACGCCAACTCTTTTTTGGAGGCATGACGCTAAAAGTAACACCTTCAGAGAATGGATCCAGACTATCAACTAGTTCAAGTTCTGCATTACCACCCATAGTGATCATTTGATACATTTCTTTTAATGTTATTGAGATTACGCCGAATCCTTGCATAAATTCTTCAAAACGAGTTTTCTTCAATTTATCTAATAATTCACGTACTTTTTCCCTCTCATCAACTGCATTGTTTAGATCTAGTTTTCTTCTTTTATATTCGGCCACTCTCCTAGCATATTCCTCCAAAACATCAATATTGACATTAACTGTGTCGATGTAGTCTTGTAATTGAAGTTTCTGAGCTTCTAGTTCTTCCACATCCACATTCTTAAATTCATCTTCCGAAATTCTTGGTATACCCTTTGATATTTCATTATTATCTTCATCTATTTCCATTTCTAAATCATTATTAGCATCTGGACTTACATCACTTTCATTAGTTTCTATCTCAACACCCTCCATATTTTCAGAATTTCCTAAGGAATTGTTTGCTGATACACTAACAGCATTGTCCTTCATCGATACGTCCTCTTCGTCTTGATCAATATTTCCATTATCTAACTCTTGTAATGTATGTGTGATATCTCTAATTTTTAGAGATTGTAGTTCAGAATCAGTACTTCTAATATCCTTCTTAATAAAATTTAATAAGTTATTAAGCTTCTCCTCCTTGTTTTGGTGTTCCAACTGAAAAACTTTAAACGAGTTGAGATTTTCTTCAAATTCCTTTAATTGATCCTTTAAATTTTCAGAGTTTTGTAAAGATTCTTCCCTAGAAAATTCTAATTCATGAAGTAAAGTCTCTGTCTCAGATAAAGATTTTGATATTTTAGACAATTGACCGTCTGTATTTTCAAGTTTATCCGTAGAAGTGAGTAAGTCGGTACTGCATTCAGATTGTTTCTTTGAAAGCCTCTTTAATTCGGTTTCTGCTTTCTTTAAATCATTCTTATCCTTCTTATGTTTTCCATTTAAAATATCCTTCTTTTGAATAATCGAGTCAACTTTTGAACTCTGAACTTGAAGTTTTATACCACCTACTTTCATTATTTCATCTTTTAAAAATTTAATCCTATCCTTTTTTGATTTTGTTTCTAATTGTAAAGACTTATAGTCATTTTGTAAAGTTCCTAATTCATGTTCCATTGTTGATAATTCTTCATTATTAGACATACATTCATCCAGAGATTGCTGCTTTTCATTTAATTGTTGTTGCATTAATTCATGTTCGGTTACCCAGGATGTGATTTCCAGTTCAAATTTTGAAATTTCAAGTTCAACATCTGGTTTTCTATCTTTCAATCTTCTTAATTCAGTTTCCATCTCGGTAAAAGTTTCATTAGCAATTTCAAAATTCTTCTCCCTTGCTGCCAATTCCTTTTCAATTTTTTCTACATCTTCAATAGTGTATGATTTAAACCCGCTGTTACCGCTCTTTGTCAATTTCATTAAACCTCTTGAAGTCTGAGTACCACCACCGCTCATTGTACCTGAAACATCAATCAATTCACCACTTAATGTCACTACTCTGAATCTTTTGTTACCATAGGCAACTCGATTAGCATCCTTTAAATTATTTACAACTAAAGTGTCTCTAAGCACACTATAGAATGCTGGCAAGAACTTAGGATCAGACGAAATTACTAAATCGAACAATCTTGGTACATTATTTGGAGTGCTGATTTTATTCATATCAAAATTTCTTAGTTTTTCTAACAAAATAAATCTGGCATAGCCAAGTTTGTTTTTCCTTAGATATTCTATACACTGTTGTCCACATTCAACAGTTTCAACTACTAAATCATTTAGTCTAGGACATGCTGTTGAAATTGCTATATCATATCTGTCGTCAATTGCACCAAGATCTCCGAGTCTTCCATAAAAACCGGAGATTCTACCTGACTTTTGTAATCTGAATAAGGATGCTAAAACTTGGTTCTTGTTTTCTTCTGCTGATAATGAAGTTCTGGCATCAATTGCTTTTTGTCTATGTTGATTTAAAACAGCTTTCATTTCCCGCAGTTTTTCCTTAGCATTTGTGTATTCTGTATCTCCGATAGAAACTTCTTTCGTTATTCTGTTTAGTTCATTTCTGAGAGAGCCAATTTCTTTTTCTCTTGAAATCTTTTCTTCAATTTTTACAGAAATTAAACTGTTAAGGTTCTCGATATCATTTTCAAGTTTAACTCTGCCTTCCTTAATTAATGATATTTCAGATTCTTTCACCTGGATTTGGGATTTCTTTCCTTGTAGCTGTAAATTCCATGGTTCGAGTTCTTTTTCATGTTGAGAAATTTCATCTGAAAATTCTATAGTCTTATCCTTTAATGATATTTTTATCTCTTCTAGGAGTCCCCTTTCAATTTGTAATTGTGCATTTAATTCATCGAGTTGACTTTCATATTCGGATTCATTTTTACCCAAATCTTCGATCTTTATTTTAGTATTAGAGATGGTTTTGTTACAATCTTCAAGTTCTTTCTCCATTTTCTTTTTCTTCTTCATAATATTTTTTCTTTGTTCTTCTAAAGAGACTCTTTCAGTATCATAATTCCTTTTCTGAATATTTAATTTCTTTTCTTGTTCTTGAGACGCTTTTATATTTTTTAACATTTCATGATAAGACTTAGAAATCTCATTCATCTGAATTTCTGTAGTTGAATGTTTTTTTTTAGTTTCTTCAAATTCCTCCTTTATATTGGATAATTTTTCCAAAGTTGTGCTCAATTTCTTATTGTCTTGCCATAGCTTATATTGGTATAATTTGGACTTTACCAATGTTAATTCTTTTTCCTTTTCGAGGAATTCTAGAGCTTCATCTTTACCACTCTCTAATGAAGCCTTTTCTCTATCTACAATTTCAAATCTATTTTCTTTTTCAATACAAATTTCATTCAATGCTTCTATTTCTTCGAACTTTTTTTCAATCAAGGGCTTGTATTTTGCGGTACCTATAATATCTTCTAAGTACTCTAATAAACCATCGTCACCGTCGTTTTCTGCCTTTGGTTTCATCTGAGCAATATTTTCAACTTCACCCTGTAAAATTAAAAATCTATTATGATCTAAATCTATTCCTTCATCTTTTAACAATTTAGTTACTGATGTATAATTGCTTTCTTTTCCATTAATATAATACTTCGATGTGTTGTTCTTAAAAGCTTTCCTAGTTATTACAAGTTTTTCCTTTACAGTATTAATAATTGTGGTCCCATCCGGTTTATCGATCACATATTCGAAATGTACCTCTACAGAACATGATTTTAGATCTGGGAAGTTTTCAGACTTATGAATCAAATCAGACAATCGATCTTGTCTCATTTTGCTAGCTCTAAACCCAAATACGAATAACATTGAATCAATGACATTAGATTTACCTGAACCATTTGGGCCAACTACGGCAGAAAAACTTGAATGGAATGGACCTACAACTTGAGTACCAGCATATGATTTGAAATCATGCAAAACCAATTTATCTATGCATAATCTTTCGATTTGTTTTTCATTCTTGGATTCATATATTTTTTGCAATGCTATCCTACTATTTTTAACTGGAGATAATTGAATCAATTCTAACTTTCTAGTTGGAGATCTAGCGGGTGACCTAGCAGGTGATCTTGGAGGTGACTGTGAATACGTTCTCGCTGTACGTCCTCTCGATGAGGATTCAGTTGGCGGATGTAAACTAGGTGCCTGTAATGAAGATGAGGGAGGCATTGCAGCGGTTGGTGTAATTGCAATTGAGTCATAATCACGTAAAATCAACTTCTTTGGAGTTTGAGACTTAAAATTCAAATGCGAAACAGCTGCCGCATCTTGTGTGGTAGGAGATACCTTGATTTCTTGCCTATTATACCTCTGATCATCATCATTGTGATCTAACTCATTCGCATTCAAATTTGCCTCTACAAGTTTGGGACGTTTACTCAACGGAGTCTTAGGCATTTCTATTACTATTATGCACAACTACTTTCTTCCTAAACCCTTAATGAGATGTGAGAACCTTCTTCTATCACTATTATATCAAACTAATTTCTTCAATTTATATCTTAAGCTATTCCATTTTTTGATTATGAAATATTTCAATATATCAAAAAGGTAAACATTGAAATATTTCGAGCTTCAAATGGAAAAAAAAAAAAAAAAAAAAAATGAATATTTTAAAGGCAGTGTTTAGATATAAGAGATGAGCAACAGATTTGGATGAATACATAGTGTAGATGTGAACTAAGTGCCAGATGACATTGTATTTGAGTAATGTGATGCATTGGTGTATGGATTGTTTTTGTTTGGTTATTTTAGGATAGTAAGATCTTGTTTTATTGAGAGATCATGCAAGTGAGAAATGTTGTAAATATGATTAAGTTTCTTTCTTGAATTGTAATTTAATGTAACGTAACGAGGACAACTTTTTGGCTGTACAATTGTGTGTCTCTTTGATTAAGTATTGAATGTTAGCTATTCTGGCAAGCATTGCTTCCTCTATTTTTTGTAGATCATATCAAGAGGAAGCCATAAACGCTTTGAAAAGTTTCAGATCGATCGATATTTAAAATAGATCATTTGACAAAAGAACGATTGATAATGGTTAAACGTATTAATAGAAAGCATGTTTTGGTTTGCCAAGAGTAGGGTTATATAAGAACATCAACGTTATTATGAATCATTATATTGGTGTTGATGTGGGTACTGGTTCAGTTAGAGCCTGTGTCATTAATGATAAAGGGGAAATTTTATCCCTTAGATCAAAGGATATTACTAAAGAAGAGTTGAAACCTAATTATATCACTCAATCATCTAGGGAAATTTGGCAATGCATTTGTGAGTGTGTGAATTATGTTTTACAAGAGTCGCAGATAATTCCTAGTTCTGTTTTGGGAATTGGTTTTGATGCAACTTGTTCCTTGGTTGTGATCGATAAGGAAACCCAACAAGAAGTAGGTGTTGGCCCTAATTTTGAAGATGACAACAGGAATATCATTTTATGGATGGATCATAGGGCTGTCAAAGAGACTGATGAAATCAATGCCACTGGTGATAAATGTCTAAAGTACGTTGGTGGTAAAATGTCGGTAGAAATGGAGCTTCCAAAGATAAAATGGTTGAAGAACAACTTAGCTGATGGTGTATTCAGCAATTGTAAGTTCTTTGATTTGGTAGATTATTTGACTTACAAAGCTACTGATAAGGATGTTCGATCTTTTTCATCCACAGTTTGTAAACAAGGTTTATTACCATTGGGGGTTGAAGGTTCGGACATAGGCTGGTCCAAGGAATTCTTCACAAAGATTGATCTCGATGAGCTTTCAAGTGATAATTTTAGTGCAATTGGTGGAAGTATTCATTCCGAGCAACTAGAAAATAATATTCGTAGCGTAGGTGAATATGTGGGTCATTTGAGTGAAATATCTGCTAAGGAATTAGGTCTGCCAACAACCTGCATTGTTGGATCGGGGATCATTGATGCTTATGCAGGTTGGGTCGGAACAGTAGCGGCTAAAGTTGAAGAAATAGGTACCATCAACAACGATGACGATGCTAGTTCTAAATTGGATAGTTCCATTGGAAATTTAGCAGTGATTGCCGGTACTTCTACGTGCCATATTACTCTATCATCAAAGCCGATTTTCGTTAATGGAATCTGGGGACCATATAGAGATGTATTATCTCATAATTTTTGGTGTGCTGAAGGTGGACAAAGTTGTACAGGTGCTCTTCTTGAACATATATTGACCACACATCCAGCTTATCCAGAGTTGCATGAACAGTGTGAGAAACACTCTGTTGGGTCCTTTGAATTTTTGAATAATAGGCTAGCAGAGTTGCAAAAGGAGAATAGTGCTAGATCTATCATATCTTTGGGTAAACATTTTTTTCTATATGGAGACTATCATGGTAATAGGTCACCAATATCTGATGAGTCGATGAGAGCTGCAATTATAGGACAATCGATGGATACCTCCATAGATAGTTTAGCAATTATGTATTTAAGTGCATGTGAATTTATTTCACAACAATCAAGACAAATAATATCAGAACTTGTCAAAGCAGGCCATACCATCAAGAAGATATATATGTCTGGTGGACAAGCAAGAAACCAACTGTTGATGAGACTGTTGGCAGACTGTACTGGCCTTCCAGTTGTGATTCCAAGATATATTGATGCGTCAGTAATATTTGGTTCGGCAATATTGGGTGCAGTTGCAGTTGATGCATATAATATAAAGCATCTTGATGGTAATAAGAATTGGGATCACGGTAAAACATTATGGAACAAAATGTGTAAATTGACACCACCTGGAACTGTGATAAACCCGAATGCTGTCAATCATCCAGATCGTGTATTACTTAATGCAAAATACAAGATATTCCTTGATATGGCAGAAACTCAACGGAAATATAGAAGACAAATTGATGAAATCGAAGCGTCATTTAATGAGTAATGTATATTTATCCCTGTATCATCGTTTTTTAGGTGTTTTTTCTCTAATATATATTTTACACATACACGCCTATATATATATATAAATACTTTTCCCCAATTGGTATGTTTAATTATTTGCCAAGATTAGGTATTATTATTGAATCAGAAGCAATAAAAGGAAGGCACAAGATCCTGTCGATCCAATTGGGTTCGAATCACTCAATCACACTTCCACCCCCTGTCCCATCATCTCTCGAACAATCATTGCAATGAACAAAATCAATTGCTTTCAGTTTCATTCTTCAAATTCGAAATCGAAATCTCGAGAATTTAATGAAATCGATGATGTTGATATTTTACCGAATTAGGAAATTTACACGTTAAATATTCGAATCGAAATTAAAAGACAAGAACCAATAATAGAAATAGAATGTCGTATTAAAGTTTTAACTATAATAGGAATAAAGTTGATGGATGATCAATGATCGAGAACTAAGACTAGGATACGGAAACATATCTTATAATATTACTTCTATTTTGTGTTATTGAAAAACTTTTTAAAGGAGAAAGACAGAGAGGGCCAATCTATTGAAAGTTTAATTTACTAATATTGCAACACGAAAGTGTCGAAGTGTTATTAAATAAGGTATTTTCAAACGCAACAACTTATATATTTTAATACTTCTTTACTCGACTATATATATAAATTATTTGAGAAGGTAGAAGATTCTGTCAAGAAGTGTTGATTTAGTTAGTTCTATTTTTGCAAGGGATTCTCTGTTTTAGCAACTTAAGCTACTTTTTAATACATATACAGAATATTTTTCACAGATCTATTCAATCAAACTGTCATGTTGGCCACGATTGTACGACTGATAAGTTTAGGAATTATTGGTGTATCGCAGGCATCTCAATTGACTAATGTCAAGGACAGTTTAGGAATAAACACAGTGAACATACC
The DNA here is from genome assembly GCF_000150035.1 of Vanderwaltozyma polyspora DSM 70294. Classification (NCBI taxonomy): domain Eukaryota; kingdom Fungi; phylum Ascomycota; class Saccharomycetes; order Saccharomycetales; family Saccharomycetaceae; genus Vanderwaltozyma; species Vanderwaltozyma polyspora. The sequence goes on from NW_001834586.1 coordinate 27,116, forward strand.
ACAAATAAATTTTGGAAATACAAATAATGAAATACAAATTTTAAGTAATATCGAAGGTTTAACATTTTATCAATACCAAGGTCAACAAAACTTTACAGGATCTATAGATACAAATTCAAATACACATGGGCTTATTTATTACTCTAATGATACATTAATAAAATTACTCGAAGGGTCCGACAATACAAAAATTGATCAAATAGTACCACTAGATGAAGATGCGTTTATTTTGAGTGGATCAGGAACCTTAGGTGGATTCCAACTTGAAAATCAATTATTATATAATTTATCAGACCTTTCAATTATTCCACTTTTTAATAATCAATTACAAAATATAAAATCAATTTTAGTTGACAAAGATATAGTATATTTTGGTGGGAACTTCAGTTATACTTCTAATAACAAAACGGCAAATTCTATTATTAGTTGGAATAAAGTTACTAAAAATGTAGACATGTTACCATTTATAGGTTTTGGTAAAAATTCTACTGTTAATTCAATATTGAAGTTGGACGAAGATAATCTATTATTTTTTGGTGACTTCAGTACTCTCGATGATAAGTCTTTATTGGTTTCAAATATTACTACCTATACCCAACAAAACTCAACCTCTTCGTCATCGACTGAAACAAATCTCGAATTGGAGCAACAAATTTCACTAAAATATGCAAGCTGGGCTTCATTAGGGGATTTGAAAAGTTCTACACAATTTATATGTCCCAATGGCCAAAATGAAGCATGGTCTTCAGCAGGAACAACAGGAGAAATTACTTGTAATTTAGCATTTGAAGCATCGCTTTCAAAAATTCGAATATTTAATTCCCCATATGAACAAGATCAAATTGCATCATTCCGTATTGTAACTGCACCTTCAAATGGTATCATGAACTTAACCTACCTTGATCCATTAACATCTGAAGTTAAATATTGTGATGCATTTTGTCCTTTGTATAGCTCTAACGCTTTGCAAGCCAGTTCTGAAAATGCAACAACATCTGCTTCTACATCTGCATTCATAAATGGTAATAAAACCAATATTGGATGGTCTACTGACTATCAGGAATTTGCATTTGTCAATCAGGTTCCAGTGACGGCACTCCAAGTAATAGCATTGACTTCTTATGGTGATAATGTTGGTCTTTCAGGTTTCCAATTATATCAGAATTCTTACTCAATATTTGCCAATAATTCTTTAAATGAGCCTGCTTGCGATTCACCAAATACAGTTATTCCCTCATCTTATTTGTCAAACAATATTTGGTATCAAGGTTTAAATTCACAAAGCTATATTGCAACAAAATATACTCCAGGAGATGATCCATCCCCTCTGGTAAATTTTTATCCCAGTATAAATCGTATTGGTAATTATACTGTCAACATATATACACCGGGTTGTACTGGAGATGGGACGTGTTCTTTTAGAGGAATTGTCAATGTGACCCTATGGGATACTGCAACAAATGACTTAATTTCAACAACCTTGATATATCAGAATAACAATGAAATGAAATATGATCAATTATTTGAAGGTTTTTTGGATTATGCACCCAAAGTAACTCTAGAATATTATTCTGGTATAAATGATGAGAATTCACCTGTTGTTGTTGTAGCCGACAATGTAGATTTGGTCCCAATAAACATCGAACTAGACGAAACTATAGGGAACGTCACATCTAGTACAGAAGAATTAAAAGTCCCATTGAATGGGATGTTTCAATACCAATTATCAAATTTTACTTCTTCGAATAACAATTCAACTTTGAAAGTTGATAATACTTCATTAAACCTATTTCCAGTTTCCAGGTTCAGCTCATCAGTTTCATTGTATGGTGTTGAGTATAATGAAACTCTCTTATTGGGGGGGTCTATAGCAGGAGTTTATGCACTTTCTCTATCGAACTATACGAATATTCGTTCAACAAGAATTGTTGAGACAGGAGGTGAAGTGACAGGCACTGGGGCCTATGCAGGTGGTGTGGTACTATTTGGGAATTTTAATATCTCGAATAGAATAGTTAGCTCTTTGTCATACAATGGTACTTTTGATTCTTTTGGTAATGTAAATTCAAATATTGCCACGTTCTCTAATTTGACATTTGGTGAGTCAGAGATATTAGCATTTAATAATGAATATTTTTTTAACACTTCAACTTCCAGCTATATTTTTAACACATCTGCTCTATCATTATCTATATGGTCAGCTGGTTCAAATGATTTTGGAGATACATTATTTTCTGGTTTGATAACTAGGAATGAGTTTCCAAATCTAAATAATTCAGCAGTCTTAACTGGAAATGGTACTGCCCAGTCACTACAATTAAGAAATGGGATTCAGCCGTATCTTGGTGTCTATCTGAATGATTCATTGACTGCATATTTGTATGATTCCTCTTCAAATAGTAATATTCTATTCAGCAATGGTTTGCAAGGTAACTGGAATTTACCTCGGAGTGTCTCATCTGCATATTACTCTGATAATGAAACAATGTTTGTTGGCAGTTCCTTAAGTAATGGTGATTCAGGAGCCGAGTTATTTGTATTAAATTTTACTACTATGGATCTACTATATAATGAAACTTTTGATGTGAATTCTTCAATTAATTCTATAGTTTCATTTGGAAGGAATTCCTCGTTGTTGGTTGGTGGTGATTTCACAGCTCCCAATACAAATTGTTCGAACCTATGTTTGCTTAACTTGGGAAATAACCAATGGTCCTCGTTTAGTAATAAATTCGATGGCACAATAACAGGATTAGAATTTGCCAATGACTCCCGTCTTTTAATATCTGGTTCATATCGATTTGAGAATCAATCTGGAATAAGTTTAGGGTATATTGATTTAAACAACCAGGAATTTAAATCATTATTATCGGATTCACAGAAGGTAAATTCCTTTAATTATAATAATGGGACAATTGTTGCGTGGGACAGTTCTACAATATATAGTTATCGTGGCGATTCCTGGAGTAATCATCAAATCCCAAATACAAATTCGTCAACATCTATCAAAAACGTACAAATTGTGTCCAAATTGAATAATTCGTTATCGACTAATAACACTTCAAACAATTTAAATGATGAACTCATTTTGGTTTTTGGTGAATTATATAGTGAAGATTATGGTTTTGTTCAAGCTATGTTTTATGACTTTCAAAATTGGATCCCTTATTACATCACACAACCTTATTCATCATTGAACACAAGTAAAAACAGTCTATTCATGAATAAAGACATTTCACTTCTGTATGAGTCCCAAGTAGTATTACAAAATCCTAATTCTACAATATCTATTAGTTCTACTTCTTCATCTTCAGCTACTACTAGGTCCAGTTCAACCTCTTCGACATCATTAAAGAATGGCAATATTGAAAGTAAGATACACCGTGGTTATGTTGTTTTAATTGGCCTTGCATTAGCCATAGGTACTGTTGCCATCTTAGGTATATTTGGTGTTACAATGGCATATATATTTAGTGATGACAAGGGAGAATATGTTCGTATTAAACCTCGTATAGATGAGCATGAGATGCTAGATACAGTACCTCCCGAAAAGTTAATGAAATTTATCTGACAGTTGTATTATTGCATGAACCTCTATCTAAATTATATAAATTATTATATAAAAATATTGTCAGATATATAATGCCCTTTTCATTTTATTTTAATGCATATATTCTCATATTATTCTCGATTACTGATTGGAAATATCTTTCTTTGTTTTTTTGATTTGTCATTAAACATGTTTGCATAAAATATTATTGTTTTTTATTTCCTTGTCTTTCTTCATTTAACTCGTCTTTAAGCTTTTGATAAATAAGTTCTGGTCTTTTTGAAAAGCTTAAATCGTCATAGATATATTCGACGTCACGTAAACACCAACTAACCTGCCTCCATTGTTTCTGTTCAGCCCATTTCTTGGCAGCTAGCAGACGGAAGAATGCTGCTTTCCTTTTCCTAGCCAAACCTTTAGAAACAATATCATCAGTTTGAAGTTGTTGTCCTCCCTCATTGTTCTCGATTTTTGTAACAGTTTCAACTCTATGCCTAATTCTAGGATCAGTTCTCATGTTATAGCAGTCACTCAATCTTTCCCAAATCATAATTTGAGAGCATATACCAAGTTTGCATTCAGCTAATATAGTTTCTAGATTACTTAAAGCATATGGGGTTGAGGTCCAAGTATCATTTAAGGAAAGGAATAGTTCCGATGTAAGGAGCATACATCTAGTTTCATATGACCTTACAGGTTCAGATAATAATTCGTCATTTTCTAGTGAATTTTGTGCTAATATTGAACATTGTTCATAAGTATCTAATGATCTTTCAATAAGTGGGTTTACATCATTTTTAATCATTTTGGCAGTTACAATGTTCTGCGCTCCCATAAGAATACTAATCGCACACCATTCCAAACATGATGCCAGATATTTTGGGTGTGCTTCAAGATCCGATATCAATGTTTCATATGTAGAATATGCAGTTTTAAAATCTGATATCATCATAGACCAATCAGCCAATTTTCTTAATAAGAATTCTGGAGATGAAGATGTAAAGTATTCATTTCCCCTTGAATCCTTTACTATATTATTGTATTGATTAGCTGTTTGACTAGATGATCTATTCATAAATTTGCGGAACAACTTATTCCCATGGAATAGAGATTTTCTTGGTTGCAATATGGTTTCTTCCCAGAATGATATTTTCCTTTGCATAAATGGTATCATTAAATCTACAACTAGTTTTTCCATTAAATCATATATAGTATTGATTAAATTTAAAGGTAATTCATGAACTGAAGGGCGTTCAAAGAAATATAGCATTTCATCTAATGAGGACATGGCAGGCTGGTGTAATTCAACTTGTACGTCTTCCGAATGGCTTTTATTCCATAATGGTAGCATCAAACTTTCTGCGAATAGTTGTTTCTTAAGTTTCTTAACTACATCTTGGCATATTTCTTTTTGTTCTTCTGAATCACCATCATAACATAATAAAAATACTAGTAGTATATCATTCGTACTCATAAAAGGTGGGAATTCTTCAACTGCGTTATTTTGGTTTTTGAATTTAATTAGAAGATCCCTTGCATCTTCATAATTCTGTCCCTTTGATATATCTAGGGCAACCAGGGATATAAGAGGATGGTTGAAGGACTCGTATGGAGATAAATATGTTGTAGACGAAATAGCTGAAGAGAAGAATCTATGAAATAAAGACATCTTCAATGCTTTATGATCTGTTTCGTCATTTGTATTTTTATCAATTAAAGACAAGCACTTCTCCAAATACACTTCTAATGAATGATAATCAAACAGCATATCATGTGAATCTCTACTATTTATCAAATCTTCTATGGGCTTGGTAAACCTAATATAATGCGATTGTGTCGAGTCTCTTTGGAATAAACTGTTAGATCTACTTCTTGAATATCTCTCCGATTTAGGAAGTTCTAAAGTATTTGAATTTCTTTGTTCTTCTATAATTTGATCATTCACCCCTTCTTGTGCAGTATTTTCAACATTTGCCTTCTTTACGTACTCGTTTGCTTGGTCTCTATCAGAAATACATCCTCCAAAATATCTCATCAACAAGTATAAAGAATCGATATTATAGCTATCTTGGACATGCTGATCAAGTTCAGAAGTGGACATTACCGTTATCACAGGTGCGATTGCATTGGAGACTATTCTTTTACTGATATCTTGAGGGACAGGTTCATTTACTCTATCTAAATGATAAACCAAATTCATATAATTCTCATAAGAAAACTGCAAGGAAGCCATCTCGTCACACACAGTCAATTTAACAGCAACTGAACACGTCTTCAAGCTAGTACTAGTCTTTTCCCTAACTCTAGCTTCCTTATTATATAAACTTTCTAGTTTATCATTAAATATGTCAAAACTTGTATGGATCAAATATTATTTCAATTACGAGTACTGCTTTTATTTCCGGAAATCAAAATTTCATATCTTAAAGTCATTACCAACTATGGTATAAATAAATAATGACAGTTAATCTAATTTATGAGGATGATTACAATGGAAGTATTAAGAAGATATGATTGTAATCAGTTAATTTGCTTGGTATTGAAGTGGTTATTTCCACTCTTCTAGAAAAATAATGGTTACATAACAGGCTCACTTTGGAATTATAAGTTAAATAGGTCAGTCTGAGATAAAAATGTTTTACAGAATATTAAGATCTTCTCGTTATGACTTCTTGAATTGGTGCATATTGTCCAGGCTTTGTTATATTTATTATTTATATATCTCAATTTTTGCTGATTGACACATTTTGGAAGAAGTTACGTAGTATATTTGTTTATAGGTACACACACATATATATATATGTGTGTGTGTGTGTGTGTGTGTGTGTGTATTCGTCTGAAGATAATTTGGATTTGATACATGAAGTCAATGCCTCCTTCTATCTAAAATTTGGATATTAATGGTTATTGGTTAGTACCCTCTTTATTAAAGAAGAAAAAAATTTTCGAAGAACTATAGTGTAAAAGCATTCTTATTTTCTGTCAGCAGGTCATAATTAATGACAGTGATCAGGATTGAGTTAAACTATTTTATCTATACAATGTTATATTGAACAAATAATAAAATTGCAAAAGTATAACTTGAGATATCAATTTTACAAGCCAAACGATATTAGAAACTTTAAATAGTATAAACCTGGCATTTCTTTTTGTACTTGGCTTAGACACTGATCATAAATACAGCTTCGTAGTAAGAGGTTAAGAGATATATTTCCATGTATATTGTAAGTTACAAATAAACCCTTAAATATATTAAATATCTCTTCAAAGAATAGTTACTTCAAAGAATAATTACTTTATTAATATTTGTTGATCATATAGGTTTATCAAGGTTATCTCAAAAACAAAAAAGAGTAAAGAGACATTTAGATCAAGCTTACAAACAGTGAACCTGGTCAATAATATAATGGATAACAAGGTGTGGCCATCATTTTATATCTTGGGTTTAATTTTTATATTGAACACGAAGTGACTATTATGTCAGATGAAATCGAAAGACTTGTCCTTATGCTTGAAAAACTTACATATACGTTAACTACACAATCGAAATTACTATTCTATTAGAAATTATTAAACACTTGGAACTTTTATATTTACCTTTTATATTTCATCTTAATTTTATATATCTTCATTGTGTAAGAGTCAACCGGTGTAATTCAGGCATCTACATTTACCCTTTAAGTGTCATTAAAGATAATTATATTGCGACAGGGACATAAGTTGCGACTTCCCCAGAGTTAGGCCATTTAATAATGGAAATGACTTTAAAATATATTTAATTACTGTTATTTATCTGTTAATAATGTTTTATACTTGTTCCTAAAATAGATAACGACATTTTGTCATTACTTCATTTTACATGTCAGTAAACATAGAATTTAGTTTTCCAAAGTTCACAAAATAGACTTCCTGCCTATTTGATATAAACTTAGAGGTGATATTTCTTGATTATAAGTCTTAAAAGTACCCAAAACTCTAGTTCAAACTGGGTAGTCATCATTTCAGTATAACCAGTTATTCAAATATGGGTATTAATGTTTGCGATGAAAATGCTCAGTTTAATCAGTATAATATATTTCATGGCAAAGCTGATGCCAGTAGAAGTCTAAAACTGAACTTACAAAAGACTAATAGAGGATTTCAAAGAAGAGATCTAAATTATCAGGAACCAATTGATAGTGAGTCATCTCTGAAACAAGTCGCAGCTCAACAAAAGATCCCTGATAATAAATTAAATTGGACGTTAGATTTTGATAAGTGTATAGGTGATTTGGGAACAATTAATTATGATTTCATTCCTGATTCACCATCTTTATATGGTGTTCTCTATCATAGTGAAAGAGATAAAATGTGCAAAATGTTAGACCACTCAATTGCCATGGAATTATCTGCAAATGTTTTTGTAGATTTTGATGAATCAAGCACTTTTGATTGTGTTCCATTTTATAAGTGCTATGATTACGAAAATAGGATAGAATTGGATGATCCATACGCAATTGTTAGTTCAATGATTGATTATGAAATGAAACATGAGAAACCAGTATTTCCACGAGAATTAGAATTTCAAGAATTGAAAAGCTTTTTAAGGTTCATACATATAATATTATATTACTTATTTGGAATAGATAGAACAGGTTATTATAAACTCAAAGACGAGAGAGATAGATTTCATTACAATATATCAAACGAATTGACAGCTAGCCTAAACTATAAAGATAAAACTGTAAATCTAATAAACCTGAATGTTCAAAATAGCGATTATCATTTTAATGAAAGTGATTTAAGTATCGATATTGTTGACGAAAAAAGTCAAACTAATAGTTCAGATGATGAGGAACTTGAAAATGGTGAAGGAGAGACGGCTTCCAGCGACATAGTGGATCAAAATTCATTTGATGTAAATGGAAGCATAATAGTTTAATGATTCACTTTGATTCCTAATAAACTTTCTAATATATATACAATTTATACTATTATCGATATACTTTAAACAAATCCATTTTATGAAAATGAAAACTATGGTAATTGAATCAAGAACAGAGCACTTGTATTAATATAGATAAAGCTTCCTTAATATGAGTTGAAACAAAAAAGGGCACTTTACTGATAAATTACGATAATAAATTATATTTATAACATGGCGTCAGATTGTAATAATGATCTAAAATAAAATAGAATAGTAAGGAATTAAGTCAAATACCTCACTTTAGAATCTAAAAACTTCATATTAGTTTTTAGTTTGGTAAAATATGCAAAT
>NW_001834587.1:0-36743 GCF_000150035.1 Vanderwaltozyma polyspora DSM 70294
CCTGTATGGGCGATGTCCAATATTCTTTTTAATAAATATGGCGGGTGCTTGCATTGCCAATAATCGATACATTTTCCTTTTCTTTTCTGGGGGTGGGTATACGAAGAATCCAATATTTTTCCTAGCTTTTTCTAAGACGGAATGCTTTGGGTTAAACAGAAACAAGGGGTGGGATTTGTTCCTAGTTTGAAACCAAGTATTCATTAACCTGGTGGTTAAGTTAGGTTATTTGCTCCGTAAAAATTTAACCATATTTTTTCTAGTCTTTATTCCATTTCATTTCGTTCAGGTTAACCTAAAAGCTAAGGTTAACTTGGATGAATTCGGTTAATATTCATCAACGTAACCCGTTTTGTTTTATTTGAAATTAGTCCAAATGGATTTTTTCTTGGACGTACGCATGTATGAATATATGAATATATGAATATTTCCGTTTTCCTTGTAGACTTTGTCACGTTGTTCTTGTTCAAACGCTTTGATAGCAAAAATAATTAATTATGTATAATCTTACTTCCCAGTAAAATACCCTTTCCTTCTCTTCTCTTCTCTTCTCTTCCCTCCCTCCCCTTCCCTCTCTACTCCATCGTTCCTACTCTCTTGACTTGTCTTTTATTACAGCAATAGTATTCAATTCCAATTCCAATTCGAATATCTACTTTGATTTCGATTTCGATTTCGATTTCGAAACTGTTTAAATCAAGAATGTAAACAATTTAAAGTCGAATTGTATATTTAATATTAAAATCTATATAGGATATATTGCTTGGTTAGGTTTCAACTGTAATACACATATATCTTTGCAAGTAGTCATACCATCGACACGTATCTATCTATATATATAAATATATGTATATATGTTTTGGTTATTAAGTTAATTGACATCTCTTAAACATGAAAAGAAATTCAATCTTAGCATATGACGTATTCACAAAGACTGAAGAGGACGTGAGGATCAGAACAAGAGTCGGGGGTATCATTACACTATGCTGTTTATCATTTACCGCAATTCTATTATTCTCTGAATGGATTAATTTTAATCATGTAATTACAAAACCAAATCTAGTGATAGATAGAGAACACCATTTAAAATTAGAACTAAATATCGATATCACTTTCCCATTTATACCTTGTCAATTGTTAAATCTAGATATAATGGATGATTCTGGGAACGTACAGTTGGATATTACAGAATCAGGTTTCACCAAGACAAGAATTGGCTCAGATGGCCAGCAATTAGGAACTACAAATTTTAAAGTTAGTGAAGATTTATTAGAATATTCTCCAAAGGACAAAAATTATTGTGGTTCATGTTACGGTGCAAGAGATCAATCTAAGAATGATGAAGCAGAGAGTGTTGATAAAAAAGTCTGTTGCCAAACTTGTGAGGATGTTAAAAATGCATATTCTGATGCAGGTTGGGCTTTCTTTGATGGTAAAAATATCGAACAGTGTGAAAGAGAAGGTTATGTTGAGAAGATGAACGACCAGTTAAATGAAGGATGTAGAATATCAGGAGAAGCTTTATTGAACAGAATACATGGCAATATCCATTTTGCACCAGGTAAAGCTTTCCAAAATCGAGGAGGTCATTTCCATGATACTTCATTTTATAATGATCATAAAAATCTAAATTTCAAACACATGATCGAACATCTAAGTTTCGGTAGACCAGTGGCACAATTTAAATCCAATAAAGACCTGGTGGCAATGACCTCGCCATTAGACGGCCACCAAGAATTACCTTCAATCGATGCCCATAATCATCAATTCATCTATTTTGCCAAAATCGTTCCTACAAGATTCGAGTATCTAAACAAACAAGCACAAGAAACATCACAACTAGTGGTCACATCACACATGAAACCAATAGGAGATGCAACCGACTATTCAACTACAATGAATAGTCGTCAAGGTATACCTGGATTATTCATAGATTACGAAATTTCACCATTAAAAGTGATTAACAGAGAACAACATGCGACAACCTGGTCAGGGTTCCTATTGAATTGTATAACAAGTATTGGTGGTATACTGGCAGTAGGAACAGTAGCAGATAAAATAGTACATGCCACACAACGTGTAGTGTCACATATTAACAATAAATAAGTTTATATATATACAAATATAAATATATATATTAATATCCATCACATCTTAATACGTCTTCGTCTTATCTTAAAAGTGTCTCAAAATTTAAATAAATAAATAAATCAGGATCCGGCACTATAAAAGGAAGAGCGAATTATAAGAACAATAATAATAAGAAAAACGCTTCCTTTACTTTTACATGTCACAATTAAGAGAAGCGGTATGGTGGGGTTGGGAGAAAAAAGTATGTAGTTTAAAGTAAAAGTACCTGTCATTTATATATATATATATTGGCATGCTTGTCTTTTTTTTATATGTTCAGTAGGTATAATGTTTCATATTTGAGCATTGAGGTATTTTATTATCCCATTCATATATATTGATTATCATTACTGTTTTTTCTTCTCTTTCTTTTAATTATGTGGTTGCCCCCACCCCCCAAATAACCGCCATAGTTATTGATCGTCTCTTTTTGCTTAGGTATGGGTGGCGCGAGTGAGCTCTCAACTGAGTGGCAATTGATTTGGTGGTTTGAGTGTGTGTGCCAGTTTTCTCTTTTTTTTCTCGCGTCGTGACAACGCGAGAAAAAAAATGAAAAACAAACATAGATATATTATCACGTGACCGGTTCCTTTTTGTATGAAAAACTGACTGATATGATAATTATCGATTTCCGGAAATTTCGATACAAGAGACCATGATGCCATTGCTGCAGCTATTACTGTTACTCTATCCTCAGGTGTTTCTTAACGGGTATATGTTCTCTCTGTCCTGTCTATTCTGTTGTTGCAGTCGTTTCTCTGGGATGACGATAATGATGATGTTATATTTTATTATAGGTTTTTTTTGCATTTTAACTTTCATTTTCTTCATTTTGGTTTGTTTGATAAAGTTACGTACAATTTAACTTTTCCTTCGAATCCAAAATTACCTAGGTTGGATATTTTTTTTCTTTGGTAATTTATTTTTAAATTTGAATTTATTTTATCATCTTTTCATTTTGAAGGATTGTTACATTGCAATTTTTACTAATTGATTCATGATTTGAATATTATACTGGTTAATGTTTTTACAAGCCAGAAAAAAAACACTGTACAGTTGGCTTAAGTTTAAACTCTATTAATTGGTTTTAAAACCCCTCCCGTCTTCTTTCAGTTTAGTGTTATAGATACTAACTGACATCTAATATAACGTTTATTCCATATTAAAATCAAAATCACATTATTCTAAAGGGATCTCACTCATATCGGAAATTCTACTATTCAATACTGGTTTGATATTTATATTCTTCTCGTTAATAATATATGCAAACGAATTTTTTAAAAATTATATTAAATTCGTATTACTAAAAAATTTATATATATCAAATAGATATATATATATATTGTCTTTTTGTTTTCTTTTTCCTATTCCTTTAATAATTGATTTAAGAAAATTAAAAGATTTTCAAGCATTACAAATTTAGTTGCATCAGATTCACTATTGCCAAATATAATAATAATTCATTATCTCTTTTTTCTTCTTTAAAAGAAAGAAAAAAATAAACAAGCATATCAACTTGAAATTAAGAAATTGGAAAAATTGTACGGGTTAATATATTCACTACTTCCCATCTTTTTGATCTTATCTCATAGATTCATTCTCAATTCATCACAACATACCTCATCTAAAAAAAAATCACAGTGTTTTGACTTAGTCTTTCCAATATTTCTTCATGGTACAGAATCAACTTTTTGATACATCAAGTATAGCCATTAGTGATGGCTCAAGAACTCCGTCAACGACAATTATGGTAAATAATCTAATGAACACAAACGTAACTGCCCAAGACTCATTATATCATATCTGTGTCACTGTGAAAAGAAGACTGGAGTCATTATCTCAATTAAAACCTTATCTAAATTTAGCATATTCATCAAGTGAACTTTTATGTGAAAGACAATCATTATTACTATCGCAAAAACAACAGCAACAGAAGGAATTAGGTCATCAGAGTTTAAATTCGACATTCGGCAATAATACACTAAATCAAAGAGATAGCCATAATGAGATTAGTCTTTCTAATGGTGGTAGAAGTAGTACAATCTCAAGTTCAAGCATGAAAGATGACACTTCACTAGATGGGGTCACATACGCAGCCTCCTCTGGTTTATCTTCAGTACAATCAACGTCTAATCCAAATTCAGGTCATAATGGTAACATAGAAGATACATTACTAACATTCAGTATGGGTATTTTACCAATTACAGAGAACTGTGATCCAGTTACACAATTATCGCAATTGTTTCAACAAGGTTCTCCACTTTGTATTATTTTCAATTCTGTCCAAAACCAAGTCAAATTACCAGTCGTCTCTTCAGATGATTTAAAAATTTGTAAAAAATCCATATATGATTTTATTTTGGGTTGTAAACAGCATCTAGCTTTTATTGATGAGGAATTATTTACAATTTCAGACGTTTTTGGAAATTCAACGAGTCAATTAATGAAAGTTTTAGATGTAGTAATTACTTTAATGGATTCTGCACCTGATGTATTCCCATCGACTATTAGTGTACTAAATGATGAAGCAAATTTTATTAACGAATCACAAAATTCAATCAAAAAATTCGAATCGTACAGTAAAATTATGAAAGAATTTGTAGCCACTGAAAGAAAATACGTTTTTGATCTAGAAATCTTAGAAAAATACAGACAACAATTGTTAGAGAGCAATTTGATTACTTCAGAGGAATTATATATGTTATTTCCAAATTTATCAGAAGCAATTGACTTTCAAAGAAGATTTTTAGTCTCTCTGGAAATAAACGCAAAGGTTGATCCATCAAAACAAAGAGTCGGTGCTCTATTCATGCATTCCAAGTATTTTTTTAAATTATATGAACCTTGGTCCATAGGTCAAAATGCAGCAATTGATTTCCTATCGAATAATTTGGAGCGACTCCAAGATACAGATTTCGTCATTAAGAATAAGCTGGAATTACAATCTTTCTTATATAAACCAGTCCAAAGGTTATGTAGGTATCCATTGTTACTTAAAGAGTTGCTACAAAGTTCAAATTTAAGTAATAATCCTAAGGAGCTTGAAATGGCTTTGGATATAGCAAAGAGTATAGCCAGAAGTATTAATGATAATCAGAGACGAACAGAAAATCATGAAGTTGTAAAAAAATTATACAATAGAGTTGTGAATTGGAAAGGTTATAGAATTGCAAAATTTGGCGAATTACTATACTACGATAAAATTTTTATTTCTACTAGCAATTCCTCGGAATCAGAAAAGGAATTTGAAGTTTATCTATTTGAAAAAATTATTATTCTATTCTCTGAGGTTACCCAAAAGAAATCTTCATCATTGTCATTAAAGAAAAAGCCAACAACTTCATCTTTATCCTTAAGTTTAACTTCTTCCCATTCAAGCTCGGCAAACCAAAATAATGATGGTGTGAATGAACCAAAGTTAGATTTAAGAGGAAGAATTCTAATCATGAACTTAAATAAAATCAATCCTCAAGGAACACATACTTTAAATATTACTTGGGAATCTCCAAAAGAACAAGGTAATTTCATATTGAAATTTAAAAATGAGGAAACAAGGGATAATTGGTCTTCATGTTTACAGTCATTGGTTCGTAATATAAGAAGTGAGTCATTTAGAAGCACAAGTAGCACGGGTGATAGATCATCGTTAACTTCACCAATTCAACATAAACAAGCACACAACAGTATGGCATCAATTAATAGTTCGCATGTGAAGCGTATTTCTGACATGCAACAAAAGAATCGTACATCATCATTTGGCAACGAATATAGATCTATATCAGAGAATTATAAAAGTTCGATTCCAGATTCTTCATTACTAATCCGCATTGCTTTTAATTCTGATTTTTATACAATTTTGATAGAGCTTGATGCTTCTATCGATGAATTATTGCAGACAATTAAGAAAAAGATAAGTCATTCAGGCACGGTTACAAAGATTAAATATCAAGACGAAGACGGTGATTATGTTATCTTAGAGTCCGAAGATGATTGGATTGTAGCAAAGGATATGTTGAAGGAAAATAATGATCAAATTTTGAATGTTTGGGCCTATGCTTAATCCATATTAAATTCTGGTCACTATATGCCATTCACGTTTTTTTCTATTACATCTACTTCAAATTTTCTATTTTTTCATATTATTCATTCCCTATCAACTTTGGACCATGATAACTATTACTAAATTTTCTACATTAGTTTGGCATGGTTTTTATACTCAATTAATTCTATCCCTTATGAAACCAAAATAAGACAAAATAATGATTACTATTCAGGAATAAAGACAATAACAAGACATTTGTACTGTCTTCCCTGAAAAATAATATATAGAGAAAGTATATAGATACGTAAATCCATTGTCTAAATGTAACAAAAATCATATCGCATTTTAAATCTATTAATAATATCATTATCGAATCAAGGAGTTTGATTATATTATGCCACGTATGGTACAATCTAACATCAACAAGAGATATATAAATTACATATATTTTTTGATGACGTATAGCAAAAAAGAAGCTCAACTTAAATTATAAAAACAATAAACCGTTAAATTACCCATTTAATTAAAAATACTATCCAGATCATCCAAAGTTATAGACTCTGGTGATTCAATATCCTCCGTCAAAAACCCATTTCTAACAGTCTTCATCCATGCTGATGGGATTATTGGACTGCTATCATATTGTGAATTAACTAAAGGATCTGTACTTGAATTGCTTTGATCTCTTTTAAACTGTGATTCAATTGGGGTTTGAGTAGAAATTATTTTATGTAATGCTGAAAGAATTCCAGCGGAATTTTGAGAAGTGTTCTTAAAACTATCCTTGGAGGCCTTTGATAGCCTTGGGGCAGCAGCAGCAGCAGTGATATATACAACTGGTGGGGACACAGTTGGAGCCTGCTCACTTCCAGGTACTTTAGTAGGATTAGGTTTAACCTTTTTAGTTCCATTTTTACTGCTATCTGATTTGACGTCATTCGAATCACTGGCGCCTGTCCTCTTTTTTTGATTATTGGAATTAGATTTTACAGATGCATTGCCTGGAGATGGTACATTGGCTGGTGCTGTTGGTGTTAAGCTTGCTGATACCGGAGATGTAGAATATGGAATATTGAATTCATTTCCGAGTGTAAAGGCTAAATTATTCGACATTCCAACTTTCTTACTGAATGAAAAGCTATCGTTTAGAAATTTATCATTCTGGCTATTATCAGAACTACCACCGTTACCCTTTTGGGAGTTAATTTGCTGACCCATTTGTTGCTGCTTTAATTGTACAGATGCGGCCTGGGCATGTTCTTTGTAATCCGGAGATAGAATACCTCTATATACATAAAGCATTCTTCTTGGAGAAGAATCAGACCACTCTCTTGATAATGCGTAGATTAAGGTCTTTTCCCCCTTTTCCAGCTTCTTTACATAAGCATTTAATTTTGCAGATATCAGATTAGAAAGTTTTGTTGACAAATTAGACATATCTGGATTCTTCTCTAATAGATAGTCACATAATTGTTTTACAGTCATACCTTGTTGATCTGGGTCTTTCTCCCATAAAATGATAAAGACAGTAAATAAGACTTCGTCATCTAACGGAGCAGACCTGTCTGATGGAATTGGTCTATCACCTGTGACAGGTATTAATTTAGAAATTTCAACAGCCGGTACATCTTTATCTTTTTTATTATCCTTTTTTGATTTAGGATTACTACTTAATTCTGATGGCGATGAAGAAGACATATTTGGGAATACGTCTGCGGCAGTTGCTGTAATCGGATCAGGTTTAGTGCTTAAACCTAAAGCACTGGCCTGGAAAACAGGAGATGTAGTGTTTAATAATATTTCATTATCAGTGGTGGAGGTAGGGATTTGAAACGGTCTTGGATTTGTTAAAGCCATAGTAATTTCAAATATATATGTATATCTTATTTTTCAATAGAAAATAGGGGAAAAATAATTGAAGAAAAAACTGAAAATGAATAATGTCTGACACTTGATGCAAATATGAATTGTTTTTTAAAAAACAAATTACTTTAAAATATTGAATAAATCAAAGTATTAAATCTTAATTTTAATTTTTTAATTAAATAACTATAGGAAAATTAATTAAAACCTCCAATATGTATTTTTACTTGAAGTAAAATGTATTAAATAGACAAAAAAAATTAAATTAAATGAAATAAAAAAAGGAATGTAAAAATAAGTGCTAAGAATAATAAAATATAGTTTCCAACTAAGGACTTGATTATATTATATTATTTTTACTTTATTTTAATCAAAGGTTATATTATCGATTCCTAATTTATCGGATAACTTTAACTTAATGATTAAGCACCTTATTAGTATTGTTATGAATTACTGGGTTCTGATTATAAACAGTTTTGTTTTTAGTCTTCAAACAAAATTTAAAATTAACTAATTAAGATAAATGATTGAATTTAGTCGTGACTACAAAACCCTAATCGTAACTTAATTTGTATGAATTCTTGAATATTTAAGAACACTTCTATCGTACCTTGCCTTACATTACTTTACATAAAATCAAAGTTAAAAAAAAAAAAAAACTGAAAAGTTTCACTTTTGAGAGTCATCGCGCAATTTTGAAAAATTATGAAAAAGTTGCGTGGGTTAGTCAAAAAACAGATTTAATCATCATAATTATTGATAAATACTAAACAAGACAAAGAGAGGTTTATAGTTGTATTGTCCAATGATAAGTTAAGTTAATTTAAATTACATGTTCCAGTGATTTTTCAGGAATGGAATATTTGATGATATCTTCTGCATGATATATGTAAACAAGATTCTAAATGAAGAAATTGGCCTCTTAAATAAAATATAAGTTTTACTTAAAAGTAAATGATTCCACGTATTCTTTTTTTCCCTATCTTCCAGTAGACTATTACTAAAGTAATACCAGTCACACGTAAACTATCGATCTATTCCTTATAGCTGGTTATAGTTACCCATGCACATTTCCCAATCTTAAAGAGATCATTGGTTTTTTAATCATCTATATATCTTAAAGGAAAAGTTTGATTTATCTACAGTTTTAACACCGTTGGGATTGCTGCTCAATCTGGATGCGACTGTCGATTCCTATTCTCGAAGTTTCAAAAACAGTTCACTATCTAGATTCCCTATTACTGATCTTTCATCTACATTTATAATCAAATTAACAGTAGTTTTTATATTGATAAACATAGATCAATATAAATGTGATGATAGTTGTTCTCAATAAATTAATCATTTTGAAAACTTTTGAAGGTTTTTTAAAGAAATTAAACAAAAAATGACAACTTTTTGAGGAATACACCCAGTCACCGCATATATAACCGCATGATTTCCCGTATTTTTAAGAAAAAAAAATAGTTGAAAAATCAACAGAATTCTCTAATTTTTTCTTTTTCGATGCGGAAAAACATACTAAAATTAGAAAAAAAAAGGAATAACTTATGGTGGGGAAGGGAAAAACTTTCCGCGTCCGGAAGAAATATAGAGAAATCGGAAAAACAAAGCTTCGATTTATTTGTACATCCATACTATTTATCCGAAACAGTCACTTGGGATTGGAAAACATACAACAAAAATTAATCCGAACAAAAAAAAAAGGATTAAAAAAAAAAAAGCACACACCAATGCGCCACAAATGAAAATAAGATAAATCTCAATTAGTGTCATCTGATCTTAGACGTTCTAAAGACTCCTTGGTTCTCTCGTAATCAGATAGCCAATATTTATCTGCGTTAGAGTATACATTGTCTATTTTGTCGCCATTTGGTGGTACAAACCAATAGTTTACTGCAACATGTATATGATTCTTGGTTTTTGTATTATTTTCATCACCATATGATGTCACTTCATGGAACCAACCAGTTGGTAGATACAACATTTCACCTGCTTTGATATCAACAGTAATTCTGTTTGCGTTTTTGAATAATGGCCATTTAACATTGATAACTTCACTCATTTCAGATCTTGTTCTCTCATCCGCAATCTCATCAATATGAACAAATGCCGGCGGGATTGTGGAAAAAGAAGGTGGGTCTAAGTATAATATATCTCTTTCAGTGTATTTAGATCCTTCTTCATTGTCTAACTCGATAAACTTCTCATATTTGGCTTTATCTGAGTCACTTAATTCATTATCTTGTTCCAAATATTTTTTATACACTTCTGCGACAATTGCACCATCATCTCTTAATTGCCTCCAGTTTGGTGCTTTACTATTTCTTACATAGTCAATAATACCCGAATTGTATATCTGTCTAATATCACCAACTGTATACATTTTAGCTGCATCACCTGGTGAGAACAATGTGAATCTTTTGTGCCCGCTAATTGGGATATAAATATTATCAGCATGGTCATGGTGTAGACCTGATGAAGAACCGTCACCTGGAATATTTCTTCCTAAGCCCATCCACTTGTCTGATGTATCCTTCTGGAAACTTTTAGCAAAGTCGATATTATCTTTTCTGGATGTAGCACCAATCCAAAGATTAATTTGTTGTGGGATAAGGTACTTTAAAAATTCAGGAGTCTCTGGTAGAGTCTTAGCAAGATTAATCATAGGAGGTTGGTATAATTCTCTAATACGTAATTCGTCTTCAACAATTTCATCTTCTTCATTTTCAAAAGGTTCCAATTCGTCAAAGTCGTCGTGCATATCTTTAATATTTATTAAAGAATCGACATCAGACATACTACTTTTAAAATTTTCATCAATAACCTGATCCTTTTCATCTTCATCACTTGAGTAATTACCATTCTCTGGATCATCTTCGTAATATTGAGTTGTCAAATAAAGGCCAGTTTCTTCCTTTTTAGTTAGGCTTTCCATAAATTCTTCAAAAGTCATTTTTAATCTTTTAGTTCCACTACCAAACCCACCATCCACTTTCTTCTCGATTTGTAGTACCTCTTCTTTATCCAAAAAATCAGTTACGTTTTCATATTTCAATTCATCTAATGGGAACCCTTTTGGAGATACACCTCTGATTTTACAAGGTTTTCTTAAAGCAACGTAATCATTGAAAAATTTCAATTGCTCCTCCTCAGTTTGAGGAACATCTATGACATCAATCTCCATCTTATGTTCCTCTGGATAGTAAGCTGTATACCGAGATGTCAACTTTGAGTCTAGATCCAAAGCTTTTTTAGAGCCATGGGAACCACTTGATTCATCAATTGTCTGTCTTTTGGCAACCATAATCGTTATATAATATGCAAGTGTATGAGAGTAGTAGACTTATGAGTAGTTTATCATCCTTAGAAATCATAGTATTCTATCAATGTATAATATTCCTTGATCATAACACATTTATATATAAGATGTTGGGCATCGAAGAATTTTTCATTTGGTAGTAAGAGAGAGAACCAAGTCGTAATGAAAATGCCAGAGAAATCAAAAAAAATTCCAGATGGGTAAGAAAACATCGTATATATAAGAAAATACGACAGCAAATATATGAAACAGCACACACATTCTTTTTAAGTTAACTGACTGATTCAATCAATCAAATACTCAAGTGCTCAAGAGATCACGTTCAATTCTAATTATAATCTTATTGATGCATTAAGAAGAGACACTTTAAAAGGTCACAATTAATGAATGTGTCTTTATTGTAAAAACATTCTAAGATTGAAAAATAATGGATAAGTTTGTTTTAACAGAGAAACTAGAATTTTACTTAGTGAGTTTTTAGTATATTTAAATTTAGTAATATTGCTAAAGGTATAAATGGTAGAAATTATATGCAAAGTTTGATAAATATAGATTAGTAAAATAAAATAAAAATTGATGGTGATGATAGTGATGATGGTGATGACAAAAAAATTGCAGTCCTTTTTTTTCACTAAACTATAATTTAATATCTGTTAGGGTTACGTTTGTAATCCATATCAGTATCAAAAAAATCAATATCCATTGAAGAAGATGATCTTTTGATATGTCCTTTAACAAAAGTTCTAATTCCTGAACTAGCAGGTATATTTACTATTGGATTTGATCTTGCACTTGCTTGATTATCTTGTTTAGAAAAATTATTGTTATTATTGATTGAATTTAGTGTCATTAATCTCTTTTTCTCACTAGATTTGGTATCGACTTGAAATAATGTTGGAGTTGTTGGAGTTAATGGTAATAACAATAATGAATTTGGCAACAGTGATGAAGTGGAAGATGATATTTCTTTATCAGATTCTGCAGTCATAGCAGAATCCGGAGATGCAAAGGTTGAAATTGCAGAAGAGGAAGTTGAAGATGAAACTGAATGAGGAGAATTGTTAGTAATATTAATATTACTGTTATTGTAATGTTTGTCATTATAATTACTATGATTACTGTAAATATTCATTCTTCCCTTCATGCAATTACTAGATGAATCTTGATTTGTTTTCATAAATTCGTTATTTGAATGCATAATATTTTGATCATTAATTAAATTATCATTGATTGAATTTGCCAAATTGTTAAATTCTTGAGAATTGTAAAACTCTTCAAATTGCAATTGCAAATAATAATTTGATAAAGCTGTTAATATTTTATTTCCGTTATTCAAATTGGTGTTGGTAACAGCAGCTGTTGTAGAATTTTTTTGTTGATCGTTCAAATACTTAAATTTAAAAGAAGATGGGAAAGCATCCTTATCGGTAGCTAAAAATAATAATTTATCACAAATCTTATTTAAATTGGCATCTTTAGAATCAACATGATAATTTTCCCAGTTATTTAAATCATGGAAATTCAATGCTAAAGTAATTAATGTAATTGAAGCCAATGCAATTGCAGATGAATTATAACTAAATGATAGGTTCAAATCAAAGGATGCTAATTCTGCTAATAGGATAGCTCCAGATTTAATTTCATTTAAATTTAAATTTGAGTTTTTCCAATAAATTGGATTTAAATTTTGACTGCTATTATTATTATCGATAACTAATAATAAATCAATAAAATAATCAGTTGTTGGATTTTGTAAAATTGACCAATTCAATGAAGTTAATAGATGCCATTCAATTTCTTTAAATTGTGTAGGAGTAAATTGATTACAACATAAACTTGTTAAAATGTTAAAATTTGGAATTTTATTTTTGGAATCCCAATATTTTGATGAAATCCATAATGCAGTTAAGGCAAACAATTGATAATTGTTACACTTGATAATAAATTTGGAGGAATATCTATTCAATAAATCAATGGTTAAAAACAAAGTTGAAGATGATAACTTTAATCTTGTGTGACAACAAATTATGAAATCTATGATTAAGTTTCTCATTTTGTCGTTGATCTGTGGTTGAGCTTTGAAGTTATTAATAATTAATGGGTATTCTAAATTTGTCGAATCTTCTAATCTAATTAAATGGTTTAATAAAGATTTACTGTATTCTAAGACGGAGATTCTATGAACATTGAATTGATTTTTTAATAGACTTGGGTTAGCAGCTTTTGATCTAGCAACATTTCTTCTTATATGGGCCAAATGGTGTAAATTTGGTAAGGAATCGACGACCTTAACATTATCATTGTTAATAATTGTAGTTGTTGAAACATTCATGCTATATTAAAAATATGGATTGATATGGAAAGGGAATTGTGTGGAGTTTATGCGTGTATATGATGAATTGTAGATAGGTGTACGTGTAGATAGGTTGGGATGATTCCTTTTAATCAAACAGAGTTGGGATAAATAGAATGGATCAGAGATAAAAGTGAGAATATAAAAGAGTAATATATCTCTATGCAATTAAATAAAGATGACTAAAAAAGTACAATAAAAATAGAAAAAGCTTTAAAATGATGACGAATAATAATGATTGGGAAATTGAAGAATAATTATTCTGATACAGATTAAATTAAATTAAATAAAAAAAAAATGGTATTATTAAATTATGCAGTAAATTTAAGGTACTTTAATATGAGTGAATGAATAGATTATACAATAAAACACACAGCGTCTGATTTAATCAATGGTATTAGTACAAAAATGTCATTGATCTATTGATCCTGATAACCTATGTAAAGATAAATGCAAATTTAACAAACCAATAATTACAAATGATGGAAACTAGGAATATCATTTACATTAAGTACCCATCCATAACTTCATTTATATAATATAATTTTAAAGGATTTTTAAAATATGATCTAGCATGAACTTCAAGGGCATAAGAAAAAAAAATTTAATTAACCAACTGGAAAGTGTATGCATTGAGGGCATACAAAATTACCATTAACAGTAAAGACGAGTTCTAAATTAATATGAGTAAAGTAGTACTATTGTTAGTTAACCACATTTTAATTAATCAACCTCAGGCTCGATTAGTCTATAGAAACTTTCAGTAACAAGAGGTGAAAAAAAAGTTAAGCTGCACTCATCATAATAAGGATAAGAGGTAGAGGTGAGTAGGTCAGTAGGTGTATAGGATTCAACAAAGAAACAAGGTCTGAAAACCTATAATTTCCCTTGTGATCTTAGGGAGAAGGGGAAGAGCAGATAGAGCACACACCACCGTTAACAGTAGATTACAATTAATGAAAAAGTATAATGAGGTCAAGGAAGTTACCAAATATGAGTATAATCGGTATAAGCAATAAGCGTTAGAATGATGAGGCAAGGTTTAGGTAAAGAGAGAAATTAAATTGGGTGGTGGGTTTAGCAAACAAGAAATTGCCAGCAAACCAGATAAAACATGCATGCACATATACATACATACACTACAGTTGTAAAATGGAATAAGATGAACTGAAAAAAATCCTAGACACTAGAAACTGGAAAATAGAAATAGAAATAGAAATAGAAATAGAGCATCACCGCTATCATCATTATAATGATAATAATACTACCTATCCTGGCTAAAAGGTATAATTTGATATTTTTTGATTCCAGTGAAAATTGAAGTAAGAGATATAATAGAGTAGATTAGAATAACTAAACTTTCTACAATAAGAAAAAATATCAAATAAAATAATATAATAAAAAAAAAACGGTATATAGAACCATGCAAGATTATTTAAAAAAACAGCTATTTCTGATTGCTTGCTTGCCCTTGTTGCTCGTAATCAGATCCAAACCCTGTATTACAATTATAATTACTATTGCTATTGCTATTGCTATTGCTATTACTGTTGTATTAGCACATCTTATCCCAACCCTCCCCTTCCTCCTCAGCATATTGAAAGCAGTAATAAAACTTTGACTAGGTTAAGAATACTGTTCTCAGCAACCAAACTTGAACCCAACCCAACCCAATTCAAACAAGTGACGTTTGATTTATCTAGAAGCAACTCATCCAGTACACTGGCTAGTGAAAAAAAAAATTTCTTCTTTCTTTCTTGTCTTCTCTTGCATCTGCACCAGTGGATTGGTTTGATTGAATTGGATCCTCTGGCTCTGGTTTAACCCAGTAGGTAACTAATCTATCTGCAACACCTACAACTACAAGCAATCATAAGAAGAGTTCCATGGTTAGGTATTGGTTTGGTTTTCAATTTAGTTAAACTTTTTTTTTTTTCATTCAACAGCTTGGTTAGGGTCTCTTCCACTACTGGACCAACACTTACTCTTGCCCTTGGTTTACCATCTAGCTCTGTATATCGACTGAACGGTCTAGGCTGATCTGGTATAATGCTCTTTTCCAGTTGTTCTGTAGGTTTACGTGTAGGTGTACTTGTAGTAGGGTTAGGATCACTGTTATCACTGCTACCAGTAGGTTTCTAAGCATCTAAGACCTATTTCACTTGAACTTGTCAGTATTAGCGCAACATAAAAATGGAAGAGACTAAGACCAGCCAACTAACGGATGAGATAGGGTGAGATGGAATAGAATAGCATAGGCTTATCGGAAGAAGTATCAGCTGGGCAGAGAAAGGCCCAGCCTTGGTTAGAAGCATAATTCAGTGTAAATTAAATTTTATGAGATTGAGGTGGTTAGCTATACCCACACCATGGTCTTGCATATTTCAACTGAATCGGTGGATAAGATCCCGGTAATGAAGCTACTAAGCATTTCTTTTGACCAATTTTTTTTTTATTCTAAATTTAAACTGAGCTAGAAAGTGGGTTTTATACACACACATACACACAGGGATAAAGAGATATAGAGAGAGAGAAAGGCAACAATTTGTTGCTGATGGTATATAAATTACTATACTGTTTTAGGAATATTAAGTTGTATCTTATGGTGTTGTATTGCAATGTATTCTCTTTTGTCATGTTTCTTGGATAACACGTTAGTGGTGTACTTTATCTGTTTCTTGCTAGAGGAATTCACACATGCAAGATTGATGCCTAATACTTAATACTTAATACTTAATGCTGTTCAACTATTCCCGGTAACGTTATTATACTTATAGCAGTAAAAACAAGATCAAGAGTAAAAAATTGAAATTAATAGTACTAACTAGGACAAGGTTAACTATTAGAACTTACTTATTATACTGGAGTGAGTTGAAATCCAGAGGTTTCATTCAGCACTACAGTATTCTGTTTGGTTTAGGTCAGTTTCCCACACTGGGGTGTGAATCTAACCCATCTATATATCGTTTATCTTCAACTACTTTGAATCAAGACACGATTCTTTGCTAGCAAGGAATATAGCTTGCTACCCATCTCTCTATATATACCCATAGCTTTACTTCCACGTATTATGTTTTGTTGGTTTTATCAATTTTATCTTAACAGAGAAACTACTTCAACTACAACCAGATTGAGTATTGTATCAATAGATTCCCCTTGGCACTTACCTTTTTAACTATTCCACTTGTAGAATACTATGACTCCTGACTGCGTAAACATATATATATTACTGATTTTGTTCAGGCATTCATTTTACATGGCAATTGCTTACATGAATTGCACTATGTGTCTGTCGTAAGTAGATGTTGGAAACGGATGGTTAAGTGGTCCTCTCTATCCTTTTCCACTGCCACCGGTTTTTAAACCATTTGATCAATCAACTTCCAATTGGGTAATCTTGGATTATTTTGGGTTATCATAGATACTATTATAAATTCCAAATCTGGCAACTCGTAACAAGAGTTTCATCTTCTGACAGATTTCCTAATTTGGGGTAGGCCAGTTTATCCTATTTGGATACTCCAATTGACTATCCATCCATATTAGGTTGATTAATAGGTTACCATATCTGCTCATTGAATAGCCAATTCCTAGTTTGTCTAAAATATTTTACTACTGTTGATTATGACGTATTTTGTTCTTATTCAACTTATACCCAACTTCTTAGAAGAGAGTACTTGAAGGTTCAATATGCATTGACTATAAGCAATACAACCTAGCCCAGTAATTGCTCCATCCTTCAATAAACAATGAATGGATGGATGGATGGTTTGTTGGAAACTGAGGATGCCTTTGTTTTCATTCGATAACAACATTTACAACTCTTTGGTAAAAGTTTCTATATAGTGTTTTGTTTTACTACATCCGATTCTCGAAATATCAAGATTTTATCGCTTTAGTACCCTAAGACTCAGATTACAGCCCTCTTTTACTTCTGGATATATCGTAAGATTATTTATTACACACCTATGATTCAATGGCTGATTAAAAATAATTGAAACATGTTTTATTTACTACTGATAAAAAGCAACAAATTAGCAATATTAAAATTTCAGTGACTGCACGACGATTGATTGATTATTCGAGAAGGTTATTATTTATTAAAATTCTGAAACATTTAAGAATTTATAGCATCTCTTCTAAAAATTATTATCATCTACAACTATTACTTAGCCAGGCTGATAAATTAATGTTTACAAACAAAGCAATTAATGTTTGTTTGTAAACAAAAACAATTAATTGCCCTCATCGTTTCTTGTTCAATTAATGAAGATGTTGTATTAATACTTATCTATCTTTAAGCAATTGGAAAACATTTTGCAATTGGCTAATTATATTTGTCAAATATATCTATCTCATTCCAAATAAAATGGATATCAGATTTTATTAAAAGTTTATCACCATATATCCGTTGTCTTCAATGAGGTCTGATAACTATTAGCACTATATTTCATTGTATCTCCGAATTATAAGACATCTGCCATTTCACTAAATATTATAATTTTCATTTCCTCCTAATCATATAATTTTGAATAAAATGAAACTACAAACGATTCTTATCAGCTTTTTAGATATGAATAAAAATGTCAAATAGTTTGGGTTCACATTTGAATTAATATAACACTGTTTTAGGTGAAATGTATTTATCAAATAGCTATTGGATCTTGCCGTTATTCGATTTCATTAATCGTTTTGAATGTTTCATAATTAGTCGGTCAGAAATACCTCTTAGACTAATATAAAAGCCTTTCTGGATAAATATGAAGTACTTCTTTTGTATAAATATTGTAATATACTCAATATTTAAATGTTTTGGTTGAAAATAAAAACAAGAACTTATTCTTATCAATTATTAAGATATTCCAGAATCGTTAAATAGTGCAAACGACACAATGACATTTCATCATACTTTTTGAACTTAAATTGAATAGAAATCATAAGATATGTATCGAGTCTTAAACTGTGAAGTATTTGGGTTTATCAGATTACGTATGGATATATTAAATACCTAAAAAGAACTAGTAGTGTTGCGCCAGGCACACTATTATGACGTGATCTATAAATTATAATGCATTGGTAACACTAGTTGAAGATTTCAATTTTAGATGATACAGATAAAAGTTATGCCATCAAATAATTAATTTACTATCCTTTATATTTATTATGGCCGTAGGATCTCTGCATGTTTTCTGCAAAAGATTTAGCTTATCAAATTCTCCAAATTCGATATATAATTGTGCTAAACCTTCTATGGCACATTGTTGTAGCTTCAAGTTATTATTCTTATTGTTCTTGTTATTTATAATTTTTATCATGTGATTAACAACTGTAGTGGTTAATTCGTTCTTATAATCATGCATACCTTTCGAAAGTGCTATTGGTAGATGTGACATCATTTTTAGTGCCTGAATTCTCATTAAATTATAACCTTTCAATAGTTGCATGTTAAATAATTTTGCAAATACACCTGCAAAATTGAAAGCTGGGTCAACTGTAATACCAGATTCAAACAATCTTACCCAAAATTGTAAATAGGTTACTGCAACCTTACCAAGATCTCTGCCTGATCCATTATTTTTTGAGGATTTTGGACAATTATTATTTCTATATTCTTCAATTTCCTTTGCAGTTGGAATTATTCTAATCAAATTATTGCATACTTCTAGCCTGTCCAAATCTGTTTTCAAAGAATAGTAATATTTCAAGAATTCATCAATTGCAGATTTTATTTGGGTATCAGTTGAATGAATAGCTCCACCACTCATAAGATACCCTTTCCAAAATTCCTTGTTTGTTTTATCAAAACAGTCATCATAAAATCTAAGAATCAAGCCATCAAAGTTTAATTCAGGATCGAATTTATAATCATAATGTTCAGAAAGGATTTTAAAGGATAAGACTCTTAGTTCTGTTTGAGGCTCACCCATTAATCTTAGTAATTTATCAATAATTGATTTGGTAAGATCAGGAAGATTATTAAAAAATAAATTCGGATTATTACCAATCAACTTCACAGCACTAATACGTACCAATCTGCCTACATCACCTTGTTCTGTAATTGTATAATCATCAAGAAATTCAGAAATCTTCAACAAGACAGGATTTCCAGTTTTTTCAATGACTAATGGAAGGTAGTGGCCAAGTGATTCTAGAACAGTTGAGATACCTTGGCAGTCTAAATGAGGTAGATATTCATAGAAATAGAGAATAAAGATGTCCTCTTTCAATGCAGGCAAAGATGAGCAAGCTAAGGAAACGTTGAACTTTAACATATTCTGATACTCTGCCCAAAATTTACTGTGCGTTTCTTCTAGCTGGAAAGAAATCACTGTTGAGGATTCAGATAATTTCTTTAAGATCTTCTGAAGATACCCTTTAATGGGTTTAAATGATTCGGATTTATTAGATATACTCCTTATTATATGTATCAAAACTGTAGCACTTGAATCATTGAACATAAACTCATTGGGATGAAAATATAATTTTAGAGACCAATATTTTAATATGGTTAAAATTCTAAAAGATTCCCATGGGTCATCTGCATTTTTATGCTTCTTTAGAGTTAAAATATCGTGTACATCCTTATCAATTACCATATGGAAACTTTCCCATTTTAATAAATCATGAAGTTCAGTTAAGAAATAAACAAATCTTGTATTTGAAAGCTGGGATTCATTTTCAAACAAAAAAGTGGATCTTAAATGAGCTAAACTCCAATCAGCTGCCTGATGTCCTCCAACATTAATTAATTTTTTTATTGCTTCGATATTTAGTTTCACAATTTTTACATCATAATTCCTAGTAATATTGAAGGTAACCATCCAGTTTAATATACGCTTCCAAATATTCTCATATTTTTCACTTAATAAGTAATATAACTTGATAGTATTTTCCATAAAGGATTCTTTTATATCAGTAATGGGTAATTCAATAAGTCTCAAAACTGTGACATTATCTAAAATCAATTTACCATGGCGTCCTAAAAGCTCTTGTAATGCAGCAGAGGCAGTTTTTCTTATTAGCAATTCTCTATCATAAAGTGAACTTAGTAAAAGGGTTACAAATAAATCCTCCACTATTGGGATCGGTAGGCTTTTGCTTCTGGCTAATGACCAGCATATATAATTTGACGCATCTCTGATATGGGTACCTGTAATCTGATTGAGACGTTTCTGTTGAAATTTTGATGATTTATACAAAATGTTACTTGAGATCGATTGTAAAACTCTGAGATTATCAAAATTAACTGTGTTAGCTAATTCTGCTATTATTAGAAGTGTAGAATGTAATTCATCAATGTCAATACTATCCCAATCAAACCCAGTTAGCATTTCAGTCGTATGCTCAATTCGAGATTCGACCAACACATCATACATACTATCATTTTTTTGATCTTTTATTAAAAATCTTGCAATTTTACCATATGAATGTGTTATGGAGAATCTGAACTCTGTGAATGGCGAATCTAAATGGTAGAGTATCCACACAAGTATCCTTTCGTTAGAATCCCAATCATCAAGGAAATAATAGATTTTAAAAAGCTTTGGCAATATTTTCACTACATTGATAGCCTTGTATTCTGAGGTTAGAATCCCTTCATCATCTAGGCATATAGATGTTATCTCATCAAGTAAATTTTTATCCATAGATACATACTGCCTCTGCGGTTTTCTTACGAGTAATTTCAAGTATGAATTTATTACACCTGTATCTTTAAATATCTCATTATATTCCCTAATTAAATCATTATTTTTCATAAATAGCTCTGACATTATTCCACAAACAATAGGATAGAATGTTTGATTATTTAAAAAGGTGGAAACTATCATTACAATATGATTATCATTACCAAGTTTAAACGGGGCCATAGTTAAAAGATGCAACCAAGATAGTATCATATACAAAAATTGCCAGTTATCATTAAAATTCCTATCACAATTCTCTAATAGAGTTAAAAGTCTTGGTAAAAGATAAATGTCAGTACTGAGATGGATATTTACCTTTTTCAACTTACAAACTTTTGCAAAATGATAGAAAACTTTTGATACTCTAGTCTGATATTCAAAGTCTTTTTCAAAAAATCCTTCACTAAGATATCCTAAATATACAGGTAATCGATAGTATAATGCGGTAGGATCATTTTCGAATCTATCGATATTCTTAATAGTTTCTTCTAGATCACTTGTAACATCTTTGCATCCAAATTCAATAGCTTGAAGTTTCTGGTTTTTAGTATCTAAAGACATTTGTCATACAGAATCCTTTTCCGATTTCATGTACTATTAATCGTTATGGTCATAAACTAATATTGGATATATATAAGCATCCTAGTAGTAATTTAAACATTATCAATCTTGTTTAGTCGCTGTTTATTAATTAATATGATGCTTAAAATTGCATCATCTACACTTTATTTCTGCTGCTGCCAAAAAAATTCAAGAAAACATCTGATCTCTTGAAAAGCGAAATCTTATGACGTCATTACCCAATTTCGAAAAAGCTGATCGACGCAACAGTCGAACCAGATTGTAAAAGGTACTTGGAATTTAGATCATTCTAAGTCACTTTAACCAAGTATATAATAACTAGTATTATAAATCAGTTGAGTGGGGTAGGGATATTTGATATTTGGTATTTGACTCGCAGGAGAATTACGTATTTACAATGAGGGGAAAAATATGTGGGATATGAATTGAAATTTAACAACAAATTCTTGGCTTATTGCTTTGATAACATTGATATATATTTGGATTGATGATCATTGCAACAGGATATAAACTACATCAATTGAACTAGATATATTTAGAATCTACATTTAGTTCAATGATGTTTGTCCTTATGTAAAAGTGTAGAAAGGTTTAGTCGTAAAATTCATTACCTTATTGTCTAAAGTGTCTAATTATTAAATCAAGTCATACGTTTGTTGGAGAGGATAATGGATATATTCTGATTTCTTTTATCCCAGTAACTTACGAACAACAAACAATCATTTTACAGCAGTTCATCTCCTCGTTATGCAACAATTGAGATTAAATCGTAGTATTTGTCGCTGAGAAAACGTCAAGGTTACTTTATCTTCATTGTCGGTTTTTTTAGGCATCTCCTTGAGTTATAAAGTTCAAGAAATTGTTGCCAGAGGTGCAACAAGTGATTAAGTCAAACAAAAAAGCAAATTGATTATTATTTGATGTCGAAATTTTTACCGGATTACTCTCTTGAAAAGAGTAACAAAGGTGACTACAACTTCTTAACCGTCATTTGTTGCATTAACTTTGTAATGTAAAAAAGGAAATATTTTACTTGATAAAAACAAAATGCAGCAGGATGTCAATTTTGAGGTTTATCGTTATTTTTAATACTTGTTGACTCTTGGCTGCATTTAACCCTTTGATAAGTGGAGGTTAAATAGCTAAGTATTGAAGTAAACCTATCTGTATGCTTTTCTTTCCATTCGGTTTGTAAAAATGCATTACTGTGAGAATTTGTTGTAGCCGTTTTCCCCTGTTAATGTCATTTAACAAAATAACTTGTCATGATCAGTTATTTGTTTAATTCTGTCTAGCTGTTTTAGCCAACTGTTACTTTCTGTTAGAAGTGTTCCTGCAGATAAACATGTAATTATTGCTTCTTAATTCAAAATAAATCAATTTGATGCAAAGTGTCAGTATTCTTTGATCTCAAATGTAATGACCGAGGTTCACATCTATAGTAAAGACGACCTAATAATAAGAGCCAAGAGTGATTTTTTTACAGATAAATATATCAATAAGCAAGATGGAGAGTTTTATACATTAATTTTGATATTTCAGATTATAATGGTTACTTACTGACCACTTTTTTTCTGTTGAGACTGTGGATAAACGGAAAATACTGTAGAGGTTCAATAACATATCAATACCACCCACCCTTTTAAAACACAAGCAGTTGTCAACACTTTTGATCTAGTTAGAAAGAAGGACAATTAATGATAGCTTTAAATTTGCCACTATTTTGTTCCTTAAAATTGTTTTGCCAAATATATTTTTATTCTATATGAATTCTTGTTTCCAATTAACTATATTGAATCTCAGTATCGAAAACTTATATAAATCAAGTTGCTTTCTCGAAAGACTATCAAAATACAACCAAATTCCATTTATATATTGTGTAGGTAATAATATATTATTTAGTTCACTTGTTGATGAGTAAAAACCAAAATTGGGAAGTCATTTCTAAACCATGATGAGTACAATATCTTATCCCAGTTACTCGAAAGAGGAGGAGGAAAAGAAAACTGTTTTCGATAATAGACAAATATTGATCAATGAATTAGATTTAGAGTCGTTGACTAGAGAAAAAATTACTCGATCTGATTCTTCATCTGAAGTTGAGGCAGAAGGCAACGGTAAGCTTAAACAAGGTTTAAGCTCACGTCATGTTCAATTCATTGCTTTGGGCGGTACCATTGGTACTGGTTTGTTTGTTGGTACGAGTGTCACTTTAAAGACTGTGGGGCCAGGAGGATTGGTTATATCTTATATTATTATATCCACTGTAATCTACCCTATTATGAATGCATTGGGGGAAATGGTCTGCTATCTACCTGGTAATGGTGAGGATTCTGCCGGTTCTGTAGCTCATCTTGTTGGAAGATATGTTGATAAATCACTGGCATTTGCTACAGGTTGGAATTACTATTATTGTTTTGTCATATTAGTCGCTGCTGAATGTACCGCTGCTTCCGGTGTTGTCACTTATTGGACGACATCTGTGCCAACAGCTGTTTGGATTACAATATTTTTAGGTATCGTTACATTACTGAATTTTTCTGCCGTTAAGTATTTTGGTGAAACAGAATTTTGGTTTGCCAGTATTAAAATTTTATGTATTTTGGGATTAATTTTAGTATCGTTCATCTTATTTTGGGGAGGTGGTCCTAGTCATGTTCGCTTAGGATTTCACTATTGGAAAGACCCTGGGACTTTTGCCCATCATATTACTGGGGGTTCATGGGGGAGTTTCTTGGATATCTACACTGGTATTATTAAAGGTGCATTTGCATTTATTCTTGGTCCTGAATTGGTGGCTTTAACCAGCTCTGAATGTAATGATCAGAGAAGAAATATTGCAAAAGCTTCAAAAAGATTTATTTGGAGATTAATGTTTTTTTATATTCTAGGAACACTGTCAATTAGTGTCATTGTTGCTTACAATGATCCAGTCTTACTTAACGCATTAGAAGAGGGCAAGGAAGGTGCAGCATCTTCTCCGTTCGTTATAGGAATTCAAAATGCAGGGATTAAGGTATTACCACATATTATTAATGCATGTATTCTTTCAAGTGCGTGGTCTGCAGGTAATTCTTTTATGTTTGCTAGTTCAAGATCGTTGATGACAATGGCACACAATGGGAGTGCACCAAAGATTTTCTGCAAAGTTAATAGATTTGGCGTACCTTACTATTCAGTTGGTTTATCAGCCATGCTATCATGTCTCGCATTTTTAAATGTATCTTCATCTACCGCTCAGGTTTTTGATTGGTTTTCGAATATTAGTACAATTTCGGGTTTTTTAGGTTGGATTTGTGCAATCATAGCTTATTTACGTTTTAGAAAAGCCATATTTTACAATAACATGTACGATAGATTACCATTTAAAACCTTTGGACAGCCATATTTAATTTGGTATTCCTTACTAGTTATTAGCGTTATTACATTAACAAATGGTTATCAGACATTTATTCCCAGGTTTTGGAGTGGATCTGATTTTGTTGCTGCCTATATCACTCTTCCATTGTTTCTGATCTTGTGGGTTGGTCACAAGTTTTGGGCTAGATATAAACATGCAGTTCCCTTATTAAAATTATATTATCCAGTTGATGAGATAGATGTAATTACTGGATTGGCCGAAGCTGAAGAAGTGGCAGAAAAACTAGATATGAATAGAATCCCCCCTTCTACGTATTGGGGGAAATTCATTAATTGGTTGTTATAACCTCATTCATATAATATGAAATTTTTATTTTAAATATTAAATATTCATTTTTATACTAAAAGCATTTTATGATTTGTACAGCACTTTAAAGTTTGGAAATGGGGTTACTCTTTCAAAAAAATGATAATTATCCTAATTACATAACAATTAGTTAACTTTTTTCAATAATAAAAGATCTAAACCCCCTTTCAAAGATTGATATAGATTATGAATTGAACTTCTATTATATATATTTATGCAAAATCCTTAATGATACCATAGTAAATCATTCTAAAGAGATTCAATTCTAATAGAAGATATACTAACTCACTGACAAACAAACCTAATTTGAATCCTGCTCTTGATACTCATAGTGAGAACAATTTATATAGTTCAAGACTGATAAATACTAAGATGATGGAATATTTGATTGCTCCTGGTACACTATTACAATATTAGTAATTGGCGGATTCTCAAGTGGTGGAGTTGATGCAGTAGAATCTTACAATACCCTTCATATAGTTCGCAATGTAAACCTTAAATAACACTCCTGTTATAATATTTCTTTTTTTGTAATTTATATTGTGTTACTCTATCTATTTGATCTTAAGATTTTAAAATTGATATTCGGTTTCCTGACTTATTTATAGCGGCTACCTCAAGGTTAGTTACCCTACTCAATCGTTTTTAGAGCAATACAAATTGGTAAACACGCGATATTCACATGATCCGAGTTGTCTACGAGACAAATACATGTACCTTTTTACGGAAGTAGTCTTCCCTATCAATAGTAGCCTTCTCATTATTTTACTAAAATTTTCTTCCGCATAAATAACCCAAAGCGGTGATATAACCAGATGGAGAGAGAATGGGTCAACGTCATTTCATCATAATATGTTGTAGTTATGTTTATCTCTCATAGTAATGAGAGATAAAATTAAAAAAAGGAAAAAAAATACCTATCAGCAAGGCATGGTTGGGCAGCAAAGTCAAAGCCTTTCCCTCAAATAAGGTAGCCAAATAAGGAAATTGACTCGTCAACAGACACTAAATCGACTGTAGTATTGGACTGCCTTAAGCCTCGCCTGAGCCTTGCCGGAAGTCGGGTAACATAATGTGATAGTCCTACTATGTATTATTTCATAACCCTAATTATACTTTTGTACGATGTATATCCAACACTGACACACCTCTCTATTGTCCAAGTAATACCCTCTTACTGAATGTAATTATATTACCAGCGGTTGTCTCCATTCCTTTGCCAATTAGTCCTATTTATTCCAAGTGTAATTTATGACAAGAAATGTCATTCTTGGTACTATATTTGTGACGTTGTTGCATCGCAATAATTTTTACCAATTAGGTATGAATGTACCTCCATTAAAATGAAGGTGATCTAATTTATTACACTTTTATGTTTTGAGACGCTTTTGTTTTTGCAATGTTTGTATTGAGACTTTCAGTTGGAGCTTTGATCATTATCCAGTTACTTTTATATAGAGATCTAGACGTACATTCAGAAAAAAATATTGAAAAATACCAAATTATATTTTAAACTATTAAAAGTGAAGTGCTTCACCTTAACAAACACGAAAGAGAAGAGCTTACAATAAGATAAGTTCAAACATACAAATTAGTTAGTTGAATGCCGACTATCAGTAACAATAATCATTGTCTGACCAAGAACTAACTAACTAACAAAACGATCGAGTTTACAAGGGAAGATGAAATCATTACATTATCAATATAAGAAACATGGCCACTTCAAACCTAAATCTAAATATGTATGGACCTTTCGAAGACAAACCTTGAGTTGAAGTCCTTTGGGATACGAGGAAGACAGCAAAATACTTGAGATTAGGTAATTAAGGTAGATAAAATTGATAGAATTGATGTATTAGGAGCTGTGTCTAAAACTGAACACTGTATGCGTCACTAAATACTCTGACGTTCCAAACCCTAGTTGTCTACCCTGTATCACATGGCCTTTGTGTGTGGTGACCTCCAACTTGTCCTAAAATCCTATTCTCTTGGCCTCATATTTGACGCCATTTTAGAAACTTTGACCTTCTGGCTACCGTTTGGCTGCCTCGATTCTGGTCTCGGGTCCACTGAAAAAAGCGGGTACCGAATTACCTGTTCATGCATATACAATCAACAAAGCAATTAAAGACATAATGACACGAATCACAATAACCCATATAACAACGATTATGAATTCCTTTTTTAATTTTTATTTTTATTTTTTTACCTTAGATAATAAAAGTTCCCAAAGTTAAAGCTACTACGCGTCAATTTAAAGCAAGTAAGATTAAACCAAATCGAAATAGTTTGCAGGAACCGATCAAACACGTGAACCATGGCAAATATGAAATTCATTCCGATACTTCACCTACTTATCTTCTCATTAATTGTTTCTTGTATGCAACTTCCCAAAGAGAAAAAACACAACTATATCAAAAACAATAGTTGTTACCTCACTGTTAGTTGATAACCAAATCAATCTATTCTGTCGTTTTTTTCACTCATTCATCATATCATACATTGATTTATCATCTCTACGTATAAACTTAAATGTATACTAGTTTGAATTCCTCCCCTATGTCACCGTTTTCTTCGTTCATTTTAACGTGAGCTGCCACTACCCAAAAAAAACACACAAAACTCGTCATTTCTTGAAGCTATCTCGTTTGTTGTGGTACGATGCGTTCTGGCATAACCGTTTCTTTTTAACCTGTTCGAGACTCCACTATTCACCACACACACGCACACATGAAAAAAGATATTGCAGTAGAATGAAAAAGAAACAGCCGTAGCAGAAACATCCGAACCCAGAATTTCTATCTGGTTTTCATCGCTTTACGCAATATGCTTTTTCTTTTTCTTTTTCTGTGTCTCGTGGCGCTGGTCCAGTACACACAAACACGGCGGTTCTCATTGGGGGTTCCACTGTTTGAAAAGTGGAAGTTGATTCCAATTAGTGGAAGCTGCCATTGTATTTTACATCATTTCGAATTTCGAAAACATCTAAGTGAATAAATTTTGGGTTTTGCGCTAAATTTTGGTGAAAATGCAATTTATATACCTAATGATGCACTAGTAAGAGACGTTCAATTGATTGCATATCCTACGATATTATGTTATGTTAGGCTTTATCTTATACTTTCGATTAACTAACTAACTGCTGTTTCTGGTATTATTTATTATCTATCACTAGGTATCTGCCATAATAACAAGAATAATATACAATCTCTCACAATGAATGAATGAATGAATGCGTGGATGGGTAAAACTCTCTCAATGCGTCCATAAAATTTGTAGCACCTACTATTTTCGATTTATGTTATTTCAAACTTTCTTCTTGTTGAACTCTCTCTTTCTCTCTCGCTCTTCTCAATGCTTTTTGCTGAGAGGTATTATTAAAACTTATGCTCCAGTAGTAGGTAACTTTGCTTTGGAATAAAAAATATTAAATTAGAGAAACAAAATAAAATAAAACGAAAAAAAATATTGGAAATAGGTTATCAGGATATGAATTTTACTCTGTACACCAATTTCTTATACAATTTTATTTTATTTCTCAAATTTAATATTTTTTTATTCCTTTTCAACTAATTTAGTACTCATTCTTTCTCATCATCATCACATTATCATGTTGTCCTAGTTCATTCCCTTAGCAGACATTATCGAATATATTTCTATCTTCTACAAGCTATCTTATACAATGTTTCAATATTGTTTTCAAATATACGTACTTGAAAAAGAAAAAAATTTTCTGGTGAATACCTACCTAAACCAAAACCCAAAAAAAAAAATAAAACCCAAAATTTTGAACTTCCCAAACTATATATATATATAGTCAGATAAATCAACTTCAATTGATTATCAATTATGTATATCTTCCAATTTTGCTATTTAAGCCCTTTCTTTTACTATATATTTCTTCTTCTTGCACTTATCTTTTTCACTTTATACTTATTTCTATTCCTAGATCCCCAGAGAAACATCCCATCTCAGAAATATACATCATGATGCAATCTAGATTAGGTAGATTGACTACTTTGTCCTGTGACACTAACAACCAATTGAGAAGAACTGCCATCATTGGTACCATTGGTCCAAAGACCAACAACCCAGAAACCTTGGTTGCTTTGAGAAAGGCTGGTTTGAACGTTGTTAGAATGAACTTCTCTCACGGTTCTTACGAATACCACCAATCTGTCATTGACAACGCCAGAAAATCTGAAGAATTATACCCAGGTAGACCATTGGCTATTGCTTTAGACACCAAGGGTCCAGAAATCAGAATGGGTACCCCGTCAAGAAGTTGGCTTCCCATCCCACCCAAACCCGGAATGATTTTCCCTACCGATGACAAAATTGCCAAGGCTTGGGATGACAAGATCATTTTCGTCGACTACAAGAACATCCCCAAGGTTATCTCCAAGGGTAAGATCATCTACGTCGATGACGGTGTTTTGTCTTTCGAAGTTTTGGAAGTCGTTGACAACCAAACCTTGAAGGTTAAGTCCATGAACGCTGGTAAGATCTGTTCCCACAAGGGTGTTAACTTACCAGGTACCGATGTCGATTTACCAGCTTTGTCTGAAAAGGACGCTGCTGATTTGAAATTCGGTGTCAAGAACGGTGTTCACATGGTCTTCGCTTCTTTCATCAGAACCGCTCAAGATGTCTTACACATCAGAGAAGTTTTAGGTGAAGAAGGTAAGGACATCAAGATCATCTGTAAGATTGAAAACCAACAAGGTGTTAACAACTTCGATGAAATCTTGAAGGTCACTGACGGTGTTATGGTTGCTAGAGGTGATTTAGGTATTGAAATCCCAGCTCCAGAAGTCTTAGCTGTCCAAAAGAAATTGATTGCTAAGTGTAACTTGGCCGGTAAGCCAGTTATCTGTGCTACCCAAATGTTGGAATCTATGACTTACAACCCAAGACCAACCAGAGCTGAAGTTTCTGATGTCGGTAACGCTATCTTGGATGGTGCTGACTGTGTCATGTTGTCCGGTGAAACCGCTAAAGGTAACTACCCAATTAACGCTGTTACCACCATGGCTGAAACTGCTTTGATTGCTGAATTAGCCATCGCTTACTTGCCAAACTACGATGACTTGAGAAACTGTACTCCAAAGCCAACTTCTACCACTGAAACTGTTGCTGCTTCCGCTGTCGCTGCTGTTTTCGAACAAAAGGCTAAGGCTATCATTGTCTTGTCTACCTCCGGTACTACCGCCAGATTGGTTTCTAAGTACAGACCAGACTGTCCAATTATCTTGGTTACCAGAAACCCAAGAGCTGCTAGATTCTCTCACTTGTACAGAGGTGTCTTCCCATTCGTCTTCGAAAAGGCTGAAGGTTCTGACTGGACTCAAGATGTTGACGAACGTTTGAAGTTCGGTATGCAAAAGGCTAAGGACATGGGTGTCTTGGCTGACGGTGATGCTGTTGTTACCGTTCAAGGTTTCAAGAGTGGTGAAGGTCACTCTAACACCATGAGAGTTACCATTGTTTAAACAACTCAAAGCTATTAAAGATCTATTCAATTTTTTTAGTGTTTACTTTTGTTAACTTCTCAATTATATAAGTAAGAAATGAGTTTATGAAATGCATTTTTTCCTTAAGTATAACTTTACATAATTTTAAATAAGATGTATATTGTAAAGTAATAGAACATTTATAGAAGCTCCTCCTGTCTTATTACAATCTCTTCATTATGGCGTTAAAGTATATAATTATATTTATTACAAGTTGTCGTCTAATCAGAATTTCAAATATTGAATTCAATATTCAATTTCCTTTCAGTTTGGAAAGTATGTTTATTCTTATTCAGAATTGGGATCATTCTATTCAATAGAACCTGTTCCCACTGTTGAAATCCAGTTTCAACTGAGTTATTGTATACATTCAGAGTTTCATTTGTTGAATTTAAATTAAGTTGATTTGAAACCAATTCAACCAAACTTAAAACCATATGGATCCGGTTTGTATTTGCTAATTTGATGAGGTATTTTTCGAACAATTTTACATCTTTTACATGAGGTCCTGCATCATTTAGTGTCGCATTTATCCAATTTGTTACTAGTTTTGATATTTTTTTAAAAGAAGTCTCGCCTTGGAAACTGATTTGTTTGAATATAGAGTCTTTACCTTGGAAATGAAATTTACTCTGTCTAAAATTATTCTCTCTTTTTCTGGCAGATTCCTTTACATCATCCAATTTGGAATGCTTTGCCTTTTTAATAATTGTCAAGTCATGAATTACTTCCTTACGAATTTGAGTTGGAAGTTCTTGAATAAATTTCTCTTCTTCTTTTGTAGGAGAGAACTTCTTATCAATTTGTTTCTTCGGTTGTAAAGATCCTGTTCTCGATGAAAATATGGCAATTTCTCTTTTATTTAGTTCTTTTCTAATAGTAGGCTTTAATTTCTCGGGAATTTTGTTAAAAGTATCATCAACAATAATTTTCTTAAAGGGAAGTTTCAATCTATAGTCAACATCATTAGTATCAATCAACTTATTAAACTGAATAGATACACCTCTCAATTCTGTTGGCGGACAACTTAACATTCTAAATAAGCTTTTAACTTCAGTTGCAATTATTCCTATATCAGATGTAGGGAGACCTAATTTACTATTCTTACTAAAAGAATCACAGAGCCCCATACCCATATATTTTAAAGGATTCTCTGGCGCTGACTTTGCCTTTCTTGAAATCTTTAGAGTTACTTGGTCAATTTTAGAGTTCATATTAATTAATTTATCAACAAGATATTTGGCACACCTATCGATAAAAACATCAACCTGGCCAATATTTTCGAATCTAATACCCCAGTTTATTTCCATAGATAACGATTTTCTTTTGAAAACTTCATCAGGATCATATATCATTTTAGTGCTCTCATTATCATCCAAACCTTTTAATGCTAAATTAAGTTTTTCACTTGTCTTATTACCAAGTATATTTTTCAAATCATTATTAATTACCAATTGCTGCAGGTTATACAATGAATTTTGATCTTTTATATTGAACTGTTCATCCAATTTATTTAGAGTTGCATTTCCAAAACCTGGTAGGTCAGTAATCTTAAATTTTTTCCAAAATTCAACATTATTTGCTATGTCAGAATTTGAGTTTACGACATAATATCCATCTGGTTTACCCAATCTTAATGCCAACCTTGCAAGTATTAGTGATTCAGCACAACCAATACTTACTGTACACCCACCTGTTTCTTGGTGAACCAGATTTCGTATAGTTTCACATACTCCATTGAGGTCAATGAAAGGATCTGGATTTGATATAACACATATAGCTTCATCAATTGAAATTGGTAGGATTAATTGGAAAAGTTCAAGTTCTTTAAGAACATTGTAAAATATTTTTGATTTCAATTCAATTTGCTCAAAATTATAAGGCAAACATATTAATTTCATTCCCTTTGGACATAATTTTTCAGCTCTCGATACCCACATACCATTTTTGATACCTAAATTTCTTGCAACATAATTGCAACTAGCAATGTCAGAATTTTTTGAACCATGGCAAACCAATATCGCATCTTTATTAATATCTATAGCCATATCTGTCACTGATAATGCAGCAACAGTAGCAAAGAAACAGTCAAAATCTACATGAAATATTTTCAATGTATCCTCTTTTTGAATCTTTCTCCTGGTATTTGAAGATAACAAATCTTGAACAAAATTGGACCTTAATTCAGATTTCCAAGTGGATAAATGATGAAGACGTGAATTTTTAAAATAATTTTCAATAAAACTTGGATCATTACAATTTATGACACTACTTGTATCTCCATTTTTAATCTCTAAGTTTTTAAGTTTTAATTTTGATTGACCAAAATTAACATCAGATACCAAAGAATATTCTTGCCATGGTAAAAGTTTACCAGCATTAATTGAGTTCATAATCCAATCAGGATTAACAACCTTATAATTTGCATATTCTAATTTCTTTTTCAATGGTAACTTAGAAGCTACAATATGAGTTGCACTACCTTTTGCAGATAAGAAATGCAAGAATTTACCACCATGAATCACAATTAGCTCATGCAATTTTAATCTATCTGGATTTGTATGACCATTTATGTAGATAGTACAATTTTCAAAGATTTTTAATTTATCTTTATTATTATTTAATAAAATCTTATCTTGCTTTGCTTGTTTTGCCCTTTTATCTCTAAAATAATCACCTCTGGTGTAGTTTTTTCTCTTTGGATTTTGTTTCTTCGATAAATCATCATCATTAGTATTTTTATTTAAATCCATATTTCCAGCATCATCATTAGCATACGTTGTTGTGCCATTTTGCGATATATGTTCCACATATTGTATTAGAGAATCATCATCTAATGAAGATAAGAATGAAATTTTATCATCATCACAATTCATTACAGTACTTATTTATTCTTCTTACTCTCTATATTGACCAATCAATCGAATAAAGGTCAAACTTATCAATAATTTAATGTACTTCTTAAAGTGAGGTTTAACCTAAAAAGACAAAAGAAGCTTCTCAGTCAAGTAGTTGTAGTGATATGTAGGAATATAAAAAAAAATAGGTGTGAAGCCTATAATGGCCATACTACTGATGATTAAAGTGAAATAATCAACGACTGACAAGTGATAGCAGGTAATTAGATGGAAAAAAAAATATTAATATAATTTGAATAGACAATAACCTCAAATTTTGCTGATGTAGTAGTGTAGTTACCAAAAACCAAAAACCAAAAAATCGTTCCTTTGTTAGCCGTTTAACCACAACCTTTTTGAGGTTAAACACAAGTCTCCTATTTATTGTATTGTCTAGACTTTTGTTGATAGATAGAGAGAATATGGTAAAAAGACTCATTCAGCTTTATTGCCCTCTCTCTACCGTTCTTGTCCAACAAATTGGTTCCAACCTAAGATGCTTACAGGAATGAACTATATACAGAGACAAACAAAGAGAGAGACCTGACCTTGTCGTAATGCAATTGAAACAATAACCACTTCAAATTAAACCCACACGACTTCGCCATACCTTCTCAAATAAGTAGTTTCATATGGTTATTATTTCGAATTTCGAAATTCGAAATAATAATATCCATTTCCCCTTTTTAGACCTCTAGTTTCTTCATTTGGCTATAATACTCCTCCTGGCTTTAATCGTTGGAAATTGTTGTTATATCAAAATAGTTCGTTTCGAAACAACGAGTTTACAATTCAACGACTTTTCTTACAAGGTCTCTAATACTACCTTCAATAGAATAGTAGTAACCTTATAGACGTAAGTTTTGGATATTATTTATCAAAATTAATGAATGATTGATATAGTATTGGAAGTTAAGTGACTATAACCTCATTTAAATTCTATTTTAGTTTAATACCTTGACAAACATTGTGAATTTGATAAATATATATATATATATATA
This sequence comes from Vanderwaltozyma polyspora DSM 70294, assembly GCF_000150035.1. Lineage (NCBI taxonomy): Eukaryota > Fungi > Ascomycota > Saccharomycetes > Saccharomycetales > Saccharomycetaceae > Vanderwaltozyma > Vanderwaltozyma polyspora. The sequence goes on from NW_001834587.1 coordinate 35,116, forward strand.
TTAATTACGTAAAAGTATCTGGTCTGCTACGATATTTTTAATGCTCTACCTTTAAAGGTTTCAATATCAAAATTATTATATATATACATATATACATATACATATATATATAACATTTTGGTTTTACTATTGAATTGGTAGCTTATATATAAATATATATATATAAACATTACATCTTTTATTTGTGTGGAGAAACTTTACAGTTTGAGTTGATTTCATTTTAAATATCCAAAGACTTCAATTGAATTGTCAAATAGATCAATAGGATAGAATTTGTATTGACTAATGAGTGATAATTGTGATTTAACTAATATTAAAAGAATTGAAGAATCAATGCCTTCTTTGGATTCATGGACAGTGCCCACAAATTGCAATGGAAAGAATATTTTCAAAAATAAACAGAAGAGAAATAATAGTCCACAGTTGAAAATTAGTGATACTTCTTCATTATCTTCATCTTCTGGTTCTTGGTTTGAGCCTTTAGAAAATATAATATCTTCTGGTTCAAATTCTTCCAATTCTTCACCAAGTGATAATTCAAATGAATTGAATATGAATGATGTTGATATTAAATTAGAATCTAGTATCACTGATGCAAATTCAAATCAATTTTTAATAAATGGATACAATATGAAGAAGGAAAACGATGAAAACTTTCCTGATCTTCCTGATTTTAACACTTTCCTACGTAATGATAATTCAATTGTTGATTTAAATGTAAGTTTGGATAGTAAAAAGAGGAGAGCTCCAAGGAAAAGATTAACTTCTCATCAAAAGCAGGCTCATAATAAAATTGAAAAGAGGTATAGAATAAATATTAATACAAAAATTGCAAAACTCCAACAAATTATACCTTGGGTTGCAAATGAACAAACTGCTTTCGAGGTGAGCGACTCTGCTTCGAAGGGTAAGGGTTCACCTCCTTCTCAAGACGATACCATTTCATTATCCAATGGTGCTAATAATTCTACAAAATTAAATAAAAGTATGATCCTGGAGAAAGCTGTGGATTATATTTTATATCTACAAAATAACGAACGATTATATGAAATGGAAGTTCAGAGACTAAAATCTGAATTGCAATCTTTAAAAAATTGAAACTGGTGTTCAACAAAAGGGAAAAATATACATATACATTTTATTAAAAGACTTTCTACTCGAAAAGTATGAATTCAATAAGGTTAACAAAAAAAAATAGATAATCAAGAGGTTTCAATATTCCTGGATACCCAATATATTTATGCCATTTTTCATTTAATGGGTTTACGACATAACAAAAGCTATATAAGAATCTTCTACTTTTTAATTTTTTTGATATTAAAATTAAAGGTTAGTTAAATTAAACACAACTAACAATATACTAATATACTCTATTTTTTGTATAAAAAAATCATTTAATATTAATTGATAGTTCATTTGGTTTTTATAAAAGTAGAACTCTAACCTCTTGACTTAAAACACTACTACTGTATTCTTCATTACCGACGTTTTGTCCTTCCAATTGAAATCAATTTGATAAGACTATATCTGAATTCTTTTCAATATATACCAATAGGGAATAAATTTTAGACTTAATTTTGGTTGAAATTGACATATAAATCAAACTGTATCTTGTATTCCAATTCCGT